>NW_019944934.1:34039-43671 GCF_002910315.2 Salvelinus sp. IW2-2015
TTTGATGCACCTGTACTGACCTCGCCTTCTGGATGATAGCGGGGTGAACAGGCAGTGGCTCGGGTGGTTGTTGTCCTTGATTATCTTTCTGGCCTTTCTGTGACATCGGGTGGTGTAGGTGTCCTGGAGGGTAGGTAATTTTCCCTCTGTGATGCGTTGTGCAGACTGCATTAACCTCTGGAGAGCCCTGTGGTTGAAGGCGGTGCAGTTGCCATACCAGGCGGTGATACAGCCCGACAGGATGCTCTCGATTGTGCATCTGTAAAAGTTTGTGAGGGTTTTAGGTGACAAGCCAAATTCCTTCAGCCTCCACCAAGCTGTCTGTGTGGGTGGACCATTTCAGTTTTTCTGTGATGTGTACACCGAGGAACTTAAAACTCCTGGTCTATCCAGATGGTCAGTTGTTGGTCAGTTAGTCTGTCTGTAGTCTGTTTGGGTTGTCTCCAGCAGTGAGGTTCAGGTCTGTTTCTAGACCTGTTTTTTCAATTTTTGCCTAAATGACATACCCAAATCTAACTGCCTGTAGCTCAGACCCTGAAGCAAGGATATGCATATTTGTGGTACCATTTGAAAGGAACACTTCGAAGATTGAATGTTGGCGAATAATACACACTAGATCTGGTAGAAGAAAACACAAAGAAAGTTAGTTATAGCCATCACTCTGGTTGTAATTCCGATAGTGTCCACAAGATGGCAGCAGTGTACGTGTACTGTTTCAGATGGATAACTAGAAGAATGACTGACCTACAAAACTTTTTGTGTGAAGTCCCCAGGTACATTGGGGCAAATCGTGAAGGAGACATTCGCATTCATATTGCATTTTTCTGCAAGAATATCGTCAAATCTGTCTACTTGGACTTTGATTGAGCTTTTCCAGTATTAGTAGCCATATTATAAGTTCAACATTTGCAAAACAACCAATTTTCATAACTTCATAACTCTGAATATTCTTAAACGTTGTGTTCAAAATGAAAAGGCATGCTGTCGTAGGTTAGTAGCTACATTTTACGAAGAAAAAAAACATGGATTCCGTAAAGCCCAGCTCATTGGCTATCTAGCTCATTTGTTTGACCCCGATGTCGTTCAAGAGATGGTCGCCCGCATCATCGGCGTGCCATAAAGGCATCACTCTCTGACCAAATATGGTGTACTATGGGATATACTACACCCCTAATGATATAGTGAAGCCTGGTTACGTTCTAGGATCTCTGACCAATAACTACGAACGTGATTTGACTGTTTGAAACAACGTTTAGCGTTAGATTTTCACAGATAGCTTTCTTTGCAAATTGAACGAGTGGAAATACAAAATCGATAGTGCGTGCTATATGGACCTTTTTAGGATATGAAAAAAGATTTTATCTAACAAAAAAGCAATTCATGTTATCTCTGGGACCCTTTGGATGATACATCAGAGCAAGATTTCAGAATGTAAGTACCTTCAGAGGTGAATTTATCAAACCTATCACTTTGAAGACAGTGTTTTGTTGTTAGAAGCTCTCCCCAAACAATAGCATGGCCTTAGGTCATGGTAACTATGGTCTTAGGTTAGTTAGGATCACAACTTTATTTTAAGATTGTGAAATGACAGAATAATAGTAGAGAGAATAATTAATTTCAGCTTTTATTTCTTTCATCACATTCCCAGTGGGTCAGAAGTTTACATACACTCAATTAGTATTTGGTAGCATTGCCTTTAAATTGTTTATCTTGGGTCAAACGTTTCGGGTAGCCATCCACAAGCTTCCCACAATAAGTTGGGTGAATTTTGGCCCATTCATCCTGACAAAGCTTTGTGTAACTAAGTCAGGTTTTTAGGCCTCCTTGCTCCCACACGCTTTTTCAGTTCTGCCCACAAATTGTCTATGGGATTGAGGTCAGGGCTTTGTGATGGCCACTACAATACCTTGACTTTGTGGTCCTTAAGCCGTTTTGTCACACCTTTGGAAGTATGCTTGGGGTCATTGTCCATTTGGAAGACCCATTTGCGACCAAGCTTTAACTTCCTGACTGATGTCTTGAGATGTTGCTTTAATAAATCCACATAATTTCCCTCCCTCATGATGCCATCTATTTTGTGAAGTGCACCAGTCCCTCCTGCAGCAAAGCACCCCACAACATGATGATGCCACCCCATGCTTCACAGTTGGGATGGTGTTCTTCGGCTTGCAAGCATCCCCTTTTTCCTCCATACATAACGATGGTCATTATGGCAAAACAGTTCTATTTTTGTTTCATCAGACCAGAGGACATTTCTCCAAAAAGTACGATCTTTGTCCCCATGTGCAGTTCCAAACCGTTGTCTGTTTTTTTTTATGGCGGTTTTGGAGCAGTGGCTTCTTCCTTGCTGATTGGCCTTTCAGGTTATGTCGATATAGGACTCGTTTTACTGTGAACATAGATACTTTTGTACCTGTTTCCTCCAGCATCTTCACAAGGTCCTTTGCTGTTCTGGGATTGATTTGCACCTTTCGCACCAAAGTACGATCATCTCTAGGAGACAGAAGGCGTCTCATTCCTGAGTGGTATGACGACTGCGTTGTCCCATGGTGTTTATATTTGTGTACTATTGTTGAAATAGATTAACGTGGTACCTTCAGGCGTTTGGAAGGTACCACATTGCTCCCAAGGATGAACCAGACTTGTGGAGGTCTACAATTTTTGTTCTGTGGTCTTGGCTGATTTCTTTTGATTTTCCCTTGATGTCAAGCAAAAAGGCACTCAGTTTGAAGGTAGGCCTTGAAATACATCCACAGGTACACCTCCAATTGACTCAAATTATGTCAATTAGCCTATCAGAAGGTTCTAAAGCCATGACATCATTTTCTGGATTTTTCCAAGCTGTTTAAAGGCACAGTCAACTTAGTGTATGTAAACTTCTCACCCACTGGAATTGTGATACAGTGAATGATAAGTGAAATAATCTGTCTGGAAACAATTGTTAGAAAATTACTTGTGTCATGCACAAAGTAGATGTCTAACGGACTTGCCAACACTATAGTTTTTTTAACAAGAAATTTGTGGAGTGGTTGAATTTTGTTTTGTTTTGTTGTTTCTCTAAAAATCTGCGATCGTGTCACAAAAACGCTGCACGATTTACAACTGTCCCGTTAACGGACGCCTGTCCCTAAGGAAGTGGAGGAGAGGAGTATTCCTGTTGTAGCTTCAGGCTGTTTCACGTCAGCTGAATCAAGAGCACAACCACACGCAGGAATAAAGACAAATAACCCCTCATTTGCTCTTCTCCTCCCTAATCCACCAGACAGACAACTCAATGTGAACAGCCAACAGACAGCACCAGACAGGACCAGACAGGACCAGACAGGACAGACAGGGACCAGACAGGACCAGACAGTAACAGACAGGACCAGACAGGACCAGACAGTAACATACAGCGAGCAGACAGGAGCAGACAGGACCAGAACAGTAACATACAGGACCAGACAGGACCAGACAGTACCAGACAGGACCAGACAGGACCAGACAGAACCAGACAGAACCAGACAGAACAGACAGGACAGACAGGACCAGACAGTAACATACAGGGACCAGACAGGACCAGACAGTAACATACAGGACCAGACAGGACCAGACAGGACCAGACAGTACCAGACAGTAACATACAGGAGCAGACAGAACCAGACAGTAACATACAGGAGCAGACAGTACCAGACAGTACCAGACAGTACCAGACAGTACAGACAGTACCAGAGTGGTATGAGTCCAATAATGTTGTCAATATACACCTGATGCTGCATGCTGGACCGAGCAGACAATACAGGACAGGGGAGACAATACAGGACAGACAGGACAATACAGGGAAGGGAGACAATACGGACAGGGCAGACAATACAGGAGAAGGGAGACAATACAGGACAGAGCAGACAATACAGGACGGGGAGACAATACAGGACAGGGGAGACAATACAGGACAGGGGAGACAATACAGGAACAGGGAGGACAATACAGGACAAGAGGCAGACAATACAGGAGAGAGGGAAGACAATACAGGACAGAGCAGACAATACAGGAAGGGGAGACAATGACAGGGGAACAGGGGGAGACAATCAGGACAGGGAGACAATACAGGACGGGAGACAGACATCAGGACAGAGCAGACAATACAGGACAGGGGGAGACAATACAGGACAGATCAGGACAATACAAGGACAGAGCAGACACATACAGGACAGAGCAGACAATACAGGAGAGGGAGACAATACAGGACAGATCAGACAATACAGGAGAGGGGAGACAATACAGGACAGAGCAGAGACCAATACAGGACAGGGGAGAGACAATAACAGGGTACAGGACGGCAGACAATACAGGACAGAGCAGACAATACAGGTACAGGGGGAGACAATACAGGACCAGAGCAGGGGACAAATACAGGACAGAGCAGACAAGACAGGACAGGGGAGACAATACAGGACAGGGAGACATACAGGACAGAGCAGACAATAGGCAGGGAGACAATACAGGAAGAGACAAAATCAGGACACAGATGAGACAATACAGGAGAGGGGAGACAATACAGGACACCCAGTACAGCCGACGATACCAAAAAAAGCAGACAGGACAAATACAGGACCATGGGGAGACAATACAGCAGGACAGGGGAAGACACAAAGGAGCTACAGGCACAGAGGGAGCAGACAATACAGACAGAGCAGACATACAGACAGAGCAGACAATACAGGACAAGCAGGACAATACAGGACAGGGGGAGACAATTAACAGGACAGAAGCAGACCAATACAGGACAGAAGCAGAGACAACATGGGAGGGAGGAGACAATACAGGACAGAGCAGAACACATACAGGACAGACAGGCAGACAATACAGGCGACGAAGGGGAGACAATACAGGACAAGCAGACAATACAGGACAGAGCAGACAATACAGGGACAAGGGAGACAATACAGGGACAGAGCAGACCAATGAACAGGACAGAGCAGGCAATACAGGACAGGGGAGACAGATACAGGAACAGATACAGACAGATACAGAGCAGATACAAGAAACAGGACAGAAGGACAATACATGACAGATCAGACAATACAGACACAGGCATTATCGTACATGACCAGAGCACAATACAGAAGAGCAGTAATACTCCGAGATACAAATACAGGAATGGGAGACAATACAGGACAGAGCAGAAATACAGGACAGGAGAGCAATAAACAGGTGCAGAGTCAGCAAGGACGAGAGGATGGACAGGAGAACAGACCAATATACAGAGACAGGGGAGAGACAATACACCACAGATTTAGACAACACAGGGACAGGGGGAGAGACAATAACACCACAGATTAGACAAATACAGAGCAGAACAATACACGGACAGAGCAAGACCAATACAGGACAGAGCAGATAATACAGGACAGATCAGGACAATACAGGACAGAGCAGACAATTTAAAAAAAATGTTTTTACCTTTATTTAACTAGTCAGTTACAAACAAATTCTTAGTGATTCAAGGTATATTTATATTGTCAGTAGTTACAGTTTATATTATATTGTCATTACAGTTAATATTGTCTGTATCAGCGTTATATGTCCGTATTAATTTTTTATTATTTATATTCAGTACTTCTTGTATTATTGGTCAGTATCAAAATTAATGGTAGTATACAGGTTATACTTATTGTCCAGTATTACAATTTATATTATATTGGCCTACACAGTTTTTATTCCAGTATACCAGTTTATATTATATTTCAGTATTACAGTCTTATTCATATCAATATATGAATTGCCAGGTATTACAGTTTTATACTATATGTGTCCAAGTATTTTACAATTTATATTATATTGTCCAGTACTACAGTTTATATTATATTGTCCAGTATTACAGTTTATATTATATTGTCCAGTATTACAGTTTATACTATATTGTCCAGTATTACAATTTATATTATATTGTCCAGTATTACAGTTTATATTATATTGTCCAGTATTACAGCGTTATATTATATTGTCCAGTATTACAGTTTATATTATATTGTCCAGTATTACAGTTTATATTATATTGTCCAGTATTACAGTTTATAATATATTGTCCAGTATTACAATTTATATTATATTGTCCAGTATTACAGTTTATATTATATTGTCCAGTATTACAGTTTATATTATATTGTCCAGTATTACAGCGTTATATTATATTGTCCAGTACTACAGTTTATATTATATTGTCCAGTACTACAGCGTTATATTAGTTAAACAGACATAAAACACCAAGGACAGGATCAAAAGTATTCAGTGTGGATACAAAACAACGACAGTGCACTTGATTTATAAATGAATCTCTGTTACAATGCAGCCGCGACTCTGTCTTTGGTGACCTTGAACCTCGGAAGTCAGCTAGCTTCCTACAGCATGATGACATCAGACATATGGATGCGAACCAAATGGCATCCCATTCCCTATATAGTGCACTACTTTAGACCAGGGCCCTATTCCCTAGATAGTACACTACTTTAGAACAGGGCCCTATTCCCTAGATAGTACACTACTTTAGACCAGGGACCCATTCCCTATATAGTGCACTACTATAGACCAGGGCCCTATTCCCTATATAGTGCACTACTTTAGACCAGGGACCCATTCCCTATATAGTGCACTACTTTAGACCAGGGCCCTATCCCCTATATAGTGCACTACTTTTGACCAGAGCCCTATTCCCTATATAGTGCACTACGTTGGCAATGAAAGGGTGCCACTGGGGAAGCAGACACACTTCAGAGACTCTCGATGCTTTTTGTCATTCACTTTGGGCGTGGCAAAAATATGGCAGCTAACTCGCTTTCTTACCAAATAATAAATAATTGATGCGATCACAGATTGTTTGATGGTAAGATAAACTTAATGGATGGACGAGGGCATGGCAACACTAAAATCAAACATGTAGGTTGCTAATGTCACCAGACAAGCTAGTTGAATTTAAACAAGTGCATCCAGTGATAAACTATGCTGGTTAGAATGCTAATGTTGATGTCACATAGCGCTGATGGTGTTAGCTAGCAATTAGCCAATTGGCTTACAGTATACAGAGCTGACTTTATGTAACGTTAGCATCTGACAAACTAAATGCTAGAGGTTAGCTGCTAGAGGTTAGCTTACATACGAATAAAAACACAAGCTGGACACTAGTTGATAGCCCAACAATAGTTGAAAGCCCAACACTAGTTGATAGCCCAACAATAGTTGATAGCCCACCACTAGTTGATAGCCCACCACTAGTTGATAGCCCAACACTAGTTGATAGCCCAACACTAGTTGATAGCCCAACACTAGTTGATAGCCCAACACTATGCGAGAGGTGTCAATATGGCGTGAGAGAGAGTTTCAGGTATGGTGGAGAGTTCAGGGGGTATGGGGGGAGAGAGTTTCAGGGGGTACGGGGTGGGAGAGAGTTTCAGGGTACGGGGTGGGAGAGAGTTTCAGGGGTATGGGTGGGAGAGAGTTTCAGGGGTCGGGGTGGGAGAGAGTTTCAGGTACGGGGTGGAGAGAGATTGTACGTGGAGAGTTTCAGGGTACGGGGGGAGAGAGTTTCAGGGTACGGTGGAGAGAGTGTTAGGGGTATGGGTGGAGAGGAGTTTAGGGATGTGGAGAGAGTTCAGGGTAGGTGGAGAGATTTCAGGGGTGTGGGTGGAGAGATTCAGGGGTATGGGGTGGAGAGGTTCAGGTATGGGGTGGAGGAGAGTTCAGGGGGTATGGGGGGAGTAGGGTAGGTTGGGTGGGTCAATAAGCTCCTATCGGCTGGCAGTTAGAGCTAGTTAATTAGAAGATGATGAGACCCTGATACTAAGATCAGTTTGCCTTATATCTCCTATTTTACGGCTAGGACTTGTTCAGGGAAAACTGATCCTAGGTCTCTGCTACAGGGATTGTGGCAGTTTGAGCAGAGTGGTCCCTCTATGCTGTCTGAGAGTTTTAGGTCTAGTGACAGTCGCAGTTCGCCTCCTTATGTACTGGCAGCGAAGCAGTGGTATATAGACGACGACTGGACAGTTTAACAGTCACACAGACAGACTAATGCCATGCAGACACAGAAACACAGGAAGATTCACCTCCCAACAGAGGGAGATGGGGGGGGGGGGGCGGGGGTGAGTTAGGGGCTGTCAGTGTGGGGGGTAAGATGGGGGGGCTAAGGTCCACCTTGCAGGGCCTGTATCAGAGTGTCAGTGATCTAGTCTAGCTCCAGTAGGGGCTCCAAGCCTTTAACAACATCAGAGAGAGGAAGGGTATTTCCTCAGTCCTCCACTCTTCTCTACTATTTCCTTCCAGTTCCCTGTCAACCAGGAAGTTCGTTATATACCGTCTGAATCCAGCTATACGTCCGTTCTTATCTTGGTGATGTTGACATATTTTGTGTTAGCCAGCGTGTTAGTGTTAGCATTACCTAGCGTGTTAGCATTAGCCAACAGGTGCAGTTGCCTGTTCTCAGGCTTTCTGCTCTGAAGTCTTTCAGCTGCTGGTTCAGTGCAGCTTCCTGTATCTCCAGTTAGTCTGACTTACTGAGGGGGATCCACTCCCGCTACTGCTGCTCTTCTTCAGTCCTCTGCTGAGTCGGCCTTGGGCACGGCTGTGTTCAGGGTGACTGCGCCTGCTCCTCGCCCTCCGTCTCCCTGTGGTAGAAGTAGTTGAAAATGGACACGATGACAGAACTGTTAAGCAATGGTCAGCACGCCGGCGATGGCGCAGAGCGATCCAACGAGATTTCCCGCCGATGGGTGGGCACCATGTCGCCGTAGCCGACGTGGTCATAGAAACCACGGCCCACCAGAAGGCTTCTGGGATGCTACTGAACTGGGAGTCCGCCTCTCTCGGCCTCAGCGAAGTAAACAGCGCTGGAGAAGAGATGACTCCGATGAAGAGGAAGAAGATGGAGGCAGGCCCATCTCCCGCATGCTGGCCTTCAGGGTCGGCCCAGGATCTGGAGCCCCTTGGATGTCTGGACAGCTTGAAGATCCTGAACACCCTGACCAGACGGATGACCCTGAGGATGGCGAGAGACATGGCCTGCTGCCCCGTTCTGCCCGTCCTCCGGTTTCTCTGCCAGCTCGGTACCCAACGTGATGAAATATGGAATAATTCGCCACGAATATCGATGATATCATTAATGTTACCGAAGAACCGCGGCTTTACTAGGACACGCGAAGAAGCGGCACGAGGAACTCGAAGGAGAACCAGATGATGCAGAGCGTCTCCAGGATGAAGAAGGGATCCGTGAAGTAGGAGGAGTGTGAGGAAGACGAGAGTTGTTGAAGGCTGGAACATATTGTTGTCTTCATGGTCGTTCCGGAACACGGGGAGGGTCTCCAGGCAGAAGGACACGATAGAGATCAGGATCACCATGACGCTGATGATGGCGATGATACGGGCCGCGCCGGAAACTCTCGGGATACTCAAACAGCAGCCACACCTGTTCAAGTTCACACACAACACACACACACACACACACACACACACACACACACACACACACACACACACACACACACACACACACACACACACACACACACACACACACACACAACACAACACACACACACCACACACACACACACACACACACTTATCAAATGACAGCAGATAGAAACACATTCTCTGACATT
>NW_019944934.1:47695-57073 GCF_002910315.2 Salvelinus sp. IW2-2015
ACCCCACTTAGTTGATAGGCCAACACTAGTGTGATAGCCCAACACTAAAGTTGATAGCCCCAACACTAGTTGATAGCACCACTAGTTTAGCCCAACACTAGTTGATAGCCCAAACACTAGTTGATAGCAAAACACTAGTTGATAGCCCAACACTAGTTTGATAGCCCAACACTAGTTGATAGCCCCAACAGATAAAACAATTACCAGCAACAGATAAAACCAAACAGTGGTTGGTGGTGTTGTATCATTTTCTATTAGCCTATCAGGTATCAGTGTCTGTTAGCCTATCAGCAGTATTTATTCCTCACTATAGACCACTGGGCAGTGGGGCCAGCCATCAATATATCACTGGGCAGTGGGGCAGCCATCAATATCACTGGGCAGTGGGGCAAACATCATATCACTGGGCAGTGGGGCAGCCATCACTATCACTGGGCAGTGGGGCAGCCATCAATATCACTGGGCAGTGGGGCAGCCACCATATC
Organism: Salvelinus sp. IW2-2015; assembly: GCF_002910315.2. Lineage (NCBI taxonomy): Eukaryota > Metazoa > Chordata > Actinopteri > Salmoniformes > Salmonidae > Salvelinus > Salvelinus sp. IW2-2015. Next base: position 48,181 of record NW_019944934.1, read on the forward strand.
ACTGGGCAGTGGGCAGCCATCAATATCACTGGGCAGTGGGGCAGCCATCAATATCACTGGGCAGTGGGGCAGCCATCACTATCATGGAGTGGGGCAGCCATCAATATCACTGGGCAGTGGGCAGCCATCATATCACTGGGTGGTGGGCAGATATGGGTGGCACATATCCACTGGGCAGTGGGCAGCCATCAATATCCACTGGGGCATGGTGGGGCAGCCATATTTGCTAATAACATAATAAAATATTTATATTGAGTTTATATTGACTAGACAATGTGCCACCAATAAATAACAATTGAATGTACCTGTCTCTGGAACTCATTCTCTGGGAGAGGACGCTCTTCTTCCTTAATGAAGCCCTCATCCTCTCTGAAGATCTCGATGGCCTCTTCACCCAGCTCATAGAAGCGGATCTCCTCTGAAAAGATGTCTAGAGTGACATTAACCGGCCTGCGCAGTTTCCCTCCTGACTGGTAGTAGTACAGGATGGCATCGAAACTGGGCCGGTTCCTGTCAAAGAAATACTCGTTCCTCAGAGGATCAAAGTACCTGGAGAGAGAGCGAGAGAGATTCATTGCAAGTAGTAGATACAACCACAAATGCAGAACAATAACAGATAACGTTATAAAAACTAAAGTACCAGTAAAGTATTGAAGTCGCTATCTTATCTCATTCTCTTCTTGGGGTTAATAGTCCAAAAAGCTTAGTGTTAACAGGACAATAAACAGTAAAGTATTGAAGTCCCTATCTTACCTCCGTCTCTTCCTGGAGATAAGCATCTTTCATTGTCCAAAAAGCGTATGAATACACACAGAAGTGTTCAAAAATATTGGAGTGTTGGCTTTCATACTTTTTGAATTCAGCCTCAAAGAATTTCTCCAACTGTCAACACATTGAAATGAGGACGATGCAGCAAGGTTACGCAGCAACGGTCGTGGCAACAAACAACGACAGACAACATTGTTGTTTGGTTCCTAAAATGATCTACTTAGTACAGTTCCATTTCCTAATAAACAACTCAAGGTCTCCCTGGTCTCACATACCCGTAACATACTGTCCTCTCGTAAAGTACTCAGCAAGTATACAACCTTGTTCTAAAATGGATTAAATAAATACAACTCCTCATCAATTTACACACAATAATGAGAAATTATAGCAAAAGTTCTTACAAATAAAAAAACAGAAACACCTTACTTATTTACATAAGTATTCAGACCCTTTGCTGTGAGACTCGAAATGGAGCTCAGGTGCATCCTGTTTCCATTGATCATCCTTGAGATGTTTCCTCAACTTTATTGGATTTAAACCGTGGTAAATTCAATTGATTGGACATGATTTTGAAAGGTACACACCTGTCTATATAAGGTTCCACAGTTGACTGTGCATGTCAGAGCAAAAACCAAGAAATGAGGTCAAAGGAATTGTAGAGCTCCAAGACAGGATTGTGTTAAAGCACAGATTTGGGGAAGGGTACCAAAACATTATCTGCAGAATTTAAGGTCCCCACGAACACAGTGGCCTCCATCATTCTTAAATGGAGGAAGTTTGGAACTCTTACTGGCCAAACTGAGCAATTAGGGGAGAAGGGCCTTGGTCAGGGAGGTTACCAAGAGCCCGATGGTCACTATCAGAATGCTCCAGAGTTCCTCTGTGGCGATGGGAGAACCTTCCAGAAGGACAACCATCTCTGCAGCACTCCACCAATCAGGCCTTGATGGTAGACTGGCCAAATGGAAGCCACTCCTCAGTAAAAGGCACATGGCAAGGCTACCTAAATTCTACCATCATATTGATTGCGCTACGTGCATGGGCAATACGCTCGACCACTGCTACTCTAACTTCCGCGATGCATACAAAGCCCTACCCCATCTTCCCTTCAGAAAATCCGAGCATGACGCCATCTTGCTCCTACCGTCTTATAGGCAGAAATTCAAACAGGATGTACCAGTGACGAGAACCATTCAACGCTGGTCAGACCAATCGGAAGCCACGCTTCAAGATTGTTTTGATCACGAGGACTGGGATATGTCCCGGTCGGCCTTAGAGAACAACATCAACCGCTGACTCTGTGAATGCGTTCATAAAGAAGTGCATTGGAGATGTTGTTGATGTTGTGACTCTTAAACCCTAACCAGAAACCATGGATGGATTCGCGTAAAACTGAAAGTGCAGCATTTAACCGTGGAAAGAGGTCTGGGAATATGACTGAAAGTAAACAGTGTAGTTATTCCCTCTGCAAGGCAATCAAACAAGCGAAATGCCAGTACAGGGACAAGGTGGAGTCGCAATTCAACGGCTCAGACACGAGATGCATGTGGCAGGGTCTACAGGAATTCACGGACTACAAAAAGAAAACCAGCCACATCACGGACACCGACGTCACACTTCCAGACAAACTAAACATCTTCTTAGCCCCCCCGTCTCCTTCTCCTCGCAAGGCTGCTGGCCCAGACGGCATCCCAGCTGGCTGGTGTATTTACGGACACATTCAATCTCTCCCTATCCCAGTCTGTTGTCCCCACATGCTTCAAGATGGCTACCATTGTTCCTGTACCCAAGAACTCTAAGATAGCTGAGCTAAATGACTACCGCCTTGTAGTGCTCACTTCTGTCATCATGGTGAGCTTTGAGAGACTAATCAAGGATCATATCACCTCCACCTTACCGGCCACCCTAGACCCAGTTCAGTTTGCATACCGCCCCAACAGATCCACAGACGATGCAATTGCCATCGCACTGCCCACTGCCCTAACCCATCTGGGCAAGAGGAATCCCTATGTAAGAATGCTGTTCATTGACTACAGCTCAGCATTCAACACCACAGTACCCTCCAAGCTCATCATTAAGCTTGTGGCCCTGGGTCTCAACCCCTCCCTGTGCAACTGGGTCCTGGACTTTTTGACAGGTTGCCCCCAGGTGGTGAAGGTAGGTAACAACACCTCCACTTTGCTGACCCTCAACACTGGGGCCCCACAAGGGTGCGTGCTCAGCCCCCTCCTGTACTCCCTGTTCACCCACGACTGCGTGGCCATGCACGCCTCCAACTCAATCATCAAGTTTGCAGACGACACTACAGTGGTAGGCTTGATTACCAACAACGACGAGACGGTCTACAGGGAGGAGGTGAGGGCACTCAGAGTGTGGTGTCAGGAAAACAACTTCTCACTCAATGTCAACAAAACAAAGGAGATGATCGTGGACTTGAGGAAACAGCAGAGGGAGCACCCCCCTATCCATATCAAAGGGACAGCAGCACAGACAAACTGAAATGGTCCACACACACAGACAGTGTGGTGAAGAAGGTGCAACAGCGCCTCTTCAACCTCAGGACGCTGAAGAAATTTGGCTTGTCGCCCAAAACTTATACAGATGCACATTCGAGAGCATCTTGTCAGGCTGTATCACAGCCTGGTACAGCAACTGCACTGCTCTCAAACGCAAGGCTCTCCAGAGGATAGTGAGGTCTGCACAACGCATCACTGGGGGCAAACTACCTGCCCTCCATGACGCCTATAGCACCTGATGTCACAGGAAGGCCAAAAGATCATCAAGGACAACAACCACCCGAGCCACTGCCTGTTCACCCCGCTATCATCCAGAAGGCGAGGTCAGTACAGGTGCATCAAAGCTGGGATAGAGAGACTGAAAAACAGCTTCTATCTCAAGGCCTTCAGACTGCTAAACAGCAATCACTAACTCAGAGACGCTGCTGCCTACACTGAGACCCAATCACTGGCCACTTTAATAAATGGATCACTAGTCACTTTATACAATTCCACTCTAAATAATGTCACTTTAATAATGTTTACATATTTTACATTACTCATATCACATGTATATAGTGTGTTTTATACCATCTATTGCACCTTGCCTATGCTGCTTGGCCATCACTCATCCATATACTTACATGTACTGTTGAAGTGGGAAGTTTACATACACCTTAGCCAAATACATTTAAACTCAGTTTTTCACAATTCCTGACATTTAAAGCTCAACTTTAGCAATATCTGAATTTGCCATTAATCACAGCAAATCCTGCAATCAACCCGATACCATTTTTGTTATCGTTGACAGCCCTAATAATAACCTATATAAGTGGTATAGTTACCTCATCCTCTTGTTGGGGTAAGAGTTAGAGTTATCATCAGTACAGGATAATAACTTATATAAGTGGTATAGTTACCTCATCCTCTTCTTGGGGTTAGAGTTAGGGTTATGATCAATACAGGATAATAACTTATATAAGTGGTATAGTTACCTCATCCTCTTCTTGGGGTAAGAGTTAGGGTTATGATCAATACAGGATATTAACTTATATAAGTGGTATAGTTACCTCATCCTCTTCTTGGGGTCCCCCAGCAGAGTTTCAGGGAACTGGGAGAGGGTTTTTAGCTGCGTCTCAAAGCGCAGCCCGGAGATATTGACGACTACGCGCTCGCAGCACTCGTGGCTCAGTTCCGGTTCGTATGTGTCGTCCCCCGGGTCCCCTGTAGCAACCGTCATGGTAGAGGAGTAAGGCGGGGCCTGCAGCGTTAGATGGGCAGCGGGGGGGGGCGCAGTAGCGGAAGGACCGCGGGGGGGGGGGGGGAGCAGAGGAGACACAGGTTGGGCAGTTGTGACCTGAGAAGACAGAACAGGCAGGGAGTTGTGACCTGGAGAAGACAGAACAGGCCTGGGCAGTTGTGACCTGGAGAAGACAGAACAGGCAGTTGTGACCTGGAGAAGAACAGAAACAGGCAGTTGTGACCTGGAGAAGACAGAACAGGCAGTTGTGACCTGGAGAAGACAGAACAGGCAGTTGTGACCTGGAGAAGACAGAACAGGCAGTTGTGACTGGAGAAGACAGAACAGCCAGTTGTGACCTGGAGAAGACAGAACAGGCAGTATTGACCTGGAGAAGACAGAACAGGCAGTTGTGACCTGGAGAAGACAGAACAGGCAGTTGTGACCTGGAGAAGACAGAACAGGGCAGTTGTGACCTGGAGAAGACAGAACAGGCGCTGGGGCAGTTGTGACCTGGAGAAGACAGAACAGGCAGTTGTGACCTGGAGAGAGAACAGAACAGGCAGTTGTGACTCTGGAGAAAGAAAAAACAAGAAGGCCTGGGGTAATTGTGACTGGAGAGACAGAACAGGCCTGGGCAGTTGTGACCTGGAGAAGACAGAACAGGCTGGGTAGTTGTGACCTGGAGAAGAACAGAACAGGCTGTGGCAGTGGTGACTGGAGAGAACAGAACAGGCTGGGGTAAGTTGTGACCTGGGAAGAAGACAGAACAGGCGAGTTGTGACCTGGAGAAGACAGACAGGCAGTTGTGGGATACCTGGAGAAAGACAGAAAGGCTGGGTAGTTGTGACCTGGAGAAGACAGAACAGGCTGGGCAGTTGTGACCTGGAGAAGACAGAACAGGTAGTTGTGACCTGGAGAAACAGAACAGGCAGTTGTGACCTGGAGATAGGACAGAAACAGGTAGTTTGTGACCTGGAGAAGACAGAACAGGGAGTTGTGACCTGGAGAAGACAGAACAGGCTGGGTAGTTGTGACCTGGAGAAGACAGAACAGGTAGTTGTGACCTGGAGAAGAACAGAACAGGCAGTTGTGACCTGGAGAAGACAGAACAGGCAGTTGTGAGCTGGAGAAGACAGAACAGGTCAGGTGTGACTTGGAGAAGACAGAACAGGTATTGTGACCCTGGAGAAGACAGACAGGTAGTTGTGACCTGGAGAAGACAGGAACAGGCTGGGCAGTTGTGACCTGCGAGCAAGACAGAACCAGGCAGTTGTGACCTGGAGAAGACAGAACAGGCAGTTGGTGACCTGGAGAAGCACAGAACAAGGCAGATTTGTGACCTGGAGAAGACAGAACAGGCTGGGCAGTTGTGACCTGGAGAAGACAGAAACAGGCTAGTTGTGACCTGGAGAAGACAGAACAGGTAGTTGCGACCTGGAGAAGACAGAACAGGCTGGGCAGTTGTGACCTGGAGAAGACAGAACAGCAAGTTGTGACCTGGAGAAAGACAGAACAGGCAGTTGTTGACCTGGAGAAGACAGAAAACAGGTAGTTGTGACCTGGAGAAGACAGAACAGGCAAGTTGTGGACCTGGAGAAGACAGAACAGGCTGGGGCAGTTGTGACCTGGAGAAGACAGAACAGGCTGGGCAGTTGTGACCTGGAGAAGACAGAAACAGGTAGTTGTGACCTGGAGAAAACAGAACAGGCAGTTGTGACCTGGAGAAGACAGGAACAGGGCGGTCAGTTGTGACCTGTGAGAAGACAGACGGCGTGTGCTGAGTAGTCGAACAGGTGTTGGACGGAGAAGACAGAACAGCAGTTGTGACCTGGAGAAGACAGAACAGCAAGTTGTGACCTGGAGAAGACAGAACAGGAAGTTGTGACCTGGAGAAACAAGAACAGCGTAGTTGTGACCTTGGAAAGACAGAACAGCTGGGGCAGTGTGTTGACGGTGAAAGACAGAAACAGAGTTGTGATCCTGGAGAAGACAGAACAGGCAGTTGGAACCTGGGAGAAGACAGAACAGGCATTGTGACCTGGAGAAGACAAAAGGAGTTTGACCTGGAAAGACAGAAACAGCAGTTTGGACCTGGGAAGGAGATCAGAACACGCGCTAGTGTGACCTGGAGAAATCGAACAGGCAGTTGCTGAAACAGCATGTTGGAGAAGAACAGAACAGGTGGATTGTGACCTGGAGAAGACAGAACATGTGCTAGTTTACCTGGGAAGAACAGAACAGTGGGAGTTGTTGACCTGGAGATAAGCAGAAACACTGGGGCCAGTTCTGACCTGGAGAAAACAGAACAGGCTGGGTCAGTTTGACTGAACAGCAGCATCGTACGAGAAGACGAGAACAGGCCAGTTTGTGACCGAGAAGACAGAACTAGGCTGTAGTGTGGACCTGGAGAAGAACAGAAACGAGGAGATTGGCTGACCTGGAGAGACAAAACCAGGTCAGTTGTGACCTGAGAAGACAGAAGCAGGCTGGGCTTACCTGGAGAACAAGAAGTGTTGTGACCTGGAGAAGAACAGAACAGGCTGGCAGTTGCTGACCATGGAGAGACAGAACAGGCGGCAGTGTGACCTGAAGAGACTAGAACAGGCTGAGTTGTGACCTGGAAGAGCACAGAACAGGTAGTGTGACCTGGAGAAGACAGGAACAGTTGCCTGAGAGACAACAGGCATGTGAGCTGGGCAGAAACAGAAACAGGTAGTTGTACCTGGAGAACGACAGGAACCTAGGAAGTAGTTGTGACCTGGAGAAGACACGAACGCGGCAGTTGTGACCTGGAAAGACAGACAATTTGTGACTAGAGTAGCCAGCTGATCAGCTGTATGTTGAACGCCAATATAGGAGTATAGAGCAGAACATGGTCGCAGTTTTGACCGTGGAAAAGACAGAACAGGCAGTTTGACCTGGAGAGTAGACAGATTCAATGGTTTCCAGTTTGTGACCGCTGATAGACAGACTAGTGTAGTTCGCTGCTGTTTGAGTACGCAGACTAGAAACAAGAAGTAGTTATGATCTGTGAAAACAGAACATGGATTGTGATTCTGAGAAGAAGAAACAGAGTGTGACCTAGAAAGACAAGTTGTACCGGGAGAAGACAGAACATGGTCAGTTGCTGGACCTGGAGACGACAGAACCAGGTCGCAGTTTTGACCTGGAAAGACAGGAACACAGTTGTGACTGGAGAAGACAGAACAGGCAGTGTGACCTGGAAGAAGACAGAACAGCAGTTGACTGTGACTGAGAGAAGACAGAAAAGGAGTGTGACCTTGGAGAGACAGAACAGGCTGGCAAGTTGTGACCTGGTAGAAGACAGAAACAGGGCTGGGCAGTTGTGACCTGAGAAAGACAAGAACAGGCTGGGCAGCTGTGACTGGAGAAGACAGAACAGGTAGTTGTGACCTGGAGAAGACAGAAGCAGGCGGCAGTTTTGACCCTGAGAAGACAGAACAGGCGCAGTTGGACTGGAGAAGACAGAACAGCTGGGTAGTTTTGACTGTGAGAAACAGAACAGGTAGTTGTGACTGTGAGAAGACAGAACAGGCAAGTTGTGACCTGGAGAAGACAGAACAGGGCGCAGTTGTGACCCTGGAGAAGACAAGAACAGGTAGCTGTGAATCCTGGAGAAGACAGAACAGGTAGTGTGTGAACCCTGGAAAGACAGAAACAGGCGCAGTCGTGACCTGGAGAAAGACATAGAACACAGGCAGTTGTACGCCTCTGGAGAAGACAGAAACAGGGCAGTTGTGACCTGGAGAAGACAGAACAGGTAGGTTGTGAAGACTCGAGAAGAAGAACATGGTAGTTTGACCTGGAGAAGGGACAGACAAACAACAGGCACAGTTGTGGTACTTGGAGAATGACAGACAATATAGGCCTGGCAGATTGTGACCTGGAGAAGACGAACAGGCTGGCAGTTGTGACCTGGAGAAGGACAGTAAAGGCTGGGCAGTTGTGACCGCTGAGAAGACAGAAATCAGGCAGGTTGTGACCTGGAGAAGACAAGATACAGGTAGTTTTGTGACTGGAGAAGGACAGAACAGGGCGTTAGTTGTTGACCTGGAGAAGACGCGGGGAACAGGTAGTTTGTGAAACTGGAGAAGCAAACAGAAACATGGTTTAGTGTGACCTGGAGAAGACAGAACAGGTGTAGTTGTGACCTTGGCAGAAGGACAGAACAGCGGTAGTTGTTGACCTGGAGAATGAACAGAACAGGCAGTTGTGACCTGGAAAAGACAGAACATGGGCTGGGTAGTTTGTGGAACTGGGAGAAGACAGAAACAGCAGTTGTGACCTGGAAGAAGACAAACAGGCATAGTTGTGACCCTGGAGAAAGACAGAGCTAGTAGTTGTGACCCCTCGGAGTAAGACCAGA
>NW_019944935.1:0-7655 GCF_002910315.2 Salvelinus sp. IW2-2015
TTGGTGGGGGGGGAGGGGGCTTGGTGGGTGGGGGAGCTTTAGTGTGGGAGGAGCTAGTGTGGGGGAGAGGAGCTTAGTGTGGGGGAGAGGAGCTTAGTGTGGGGGGGAGGAGCTTTGGTGGGGGGAGGAGCTTGGTGGGGGGGAGCTTGGTGGGGGGGAGCTTGGTGTGGGGGGAGGGGCTTGGTGTGGGGGGGAGGGGCTTGGTGTGGGGGGAGGGGCTTGGTGTGGGGGGAGGGGCTTGGTTGTGGGGGGGAGGGGCTTGGTGTGGGGAGGGTTGTGTGGGGAGAGGAGCTTGGTGGGGGAGAGGGTTGGTGGGGAGAGGAAGCTTGGGTGGGGGAGAGGAGCTCTGGGTGGGGGAGAGGAGCTTGGTGTGGGGGAGAGGAGCTTGGTGTGGGGGAGGGGCTTGGTGTGGGGGGGAGCTTGGTGTGGGGGGGAGCTTGGTGGGGGGGCTTGGTGTGGGGGGGGATGTTGGGTGGGGGGGGAGGAGCTTGGGTGGGGGGGGGGGGGGGGGCTTGGTGTGGGGGGTGGGGGGAGCTTGGTGTGGGGGGAGGGGCTTTGGTGGGGGGGAGGAGCTTGTGGGGGGGCGCTGGTTGGGGGGAGGAGGCTTGGTGGGGGGGAGGAGCTTGGTGTGGGGAGGAGCTTGGTGTGGGGGGGAGGAGCTTGGTGGGGGGAGGAGCTTGGTGTGGGGGAGGAGCTTGGTGGTGGGGGGGAGGCTTGTGTGGTGGGGGGGAGGTAGCTTGGTGTGGGGTTAGGGTAAATGGGAAGGTGCACACAGCACAGAAGGCGCGAAGGAGAAGAGAACAAAGCGACAACATTAGGCCAAGCGGACAAACATAAACACGTGATTCTTGCGATACAGGAATTTGGAATATCACGCAAAAACATACATTGGAATTAATTGRATACATGGCCCAGCACTAACGCCTCCTCCCCTCCACGTTGAATCTCATAATTCTATACTGTCTCTCATTCACTCCTTTATCCAGCATTAACTGATTTAGTGTCGGTTTCCTCATTACAGACCCAGTGTGGCCTAAGCAGCTCAGACATGCATGTTGTGTCTAACCTAGTGCTTAGGCCTCTGTCCTCTCTCGGTCTCCTCCACACATACAAACAGACTTAAACCCCCCCAGACATCTGGGACCCCCCACCATCCTCCCTATCCTACCCATCTGCCTTCTAAAATCTCCCCCCAGTCCCCCCTCTATTTCACTGTGTATCTTTAACTCTGCATTGTTGGAAAGGGACCAGTAAGTAAACATTTCCCTGTTAGTCGACACCTGTTGTTTACGAACATGTGACAAGTAAAATGTATTTGAGTAGAGTGAATGGGGCATTAGTGGAAGACATTGTTGTGATCTTTCCTTTGTGTCCCCGTGTGCTGCATTTCCTATTGTCATCTCTCCTTCATCCGATGTGTGTGTGTGTGTTGTACTTCCCACACTTCCTACAGGGATAACAGGAAGTGCATCTTGACCCCCCCGCCCGTCCTGCTGTCTGTGGTCCTCCAGTCCTTGGTCACTGCTGCTAAACAGACACTGGMAGGAGGATCCCTAACACTCTGTTCAGTGTTTACAYGAGTTGGAGCTGAACTCAGTCTGTGGTAGTTAGTAACAGGCCTCCCTGCCTTGTCCGGCTTCACTGGTGTGTGAGTGTTCAGCATTACTGAAGTGATTGGCTGCACCACTCTCCTGCAGTATGATCCGTTAAATTACCTGCAGCCTCAGATGGGTCTACTGCCCGTATCTCTCAATGGAGAGTGAATACACACACTGGGGAATACACACACTCTGGGGAACACACACTCTGGGGAAGCAAGGGGCCTGGTCAGCTTAAACGACAGCCCAGACCCTATTTTATGCCTGTTAGGGCCTGAGCGCTGTGTGTGTGTGTGTGTGTGTGTGTGTGTGAGCAGCAGTAGCAGGAAACAGGAGGACCTCACAGCTGAGGAGCACAGGGCAAATCGTCATAGAGACAGGCCTCTAACAGAACCAGTCCAATAGGACTCCAGCTCTAGCTTTGGGAAAAGACTTCTTCCTGTTCCACTTAGAATCTTTATCCAGAAAGGAATACAAAAAAAACACACACTGGACAAATACATGCACAAAGTCACACACACCCTGGACAAATACATGCACAAAGTCACACACACCCTGGACAAATACATGCAAAGTCACACACACCCTGGACAAATACATGCACAAAGTCACACACACACTGGACAAATACATGCACAAAGTCACACATACTGTAGCTTCAAGCTTTCAGAGTGTGTATGTGAGTGGAGTGTGTGTGCGGTGTGTGTGTGCGCACGGGGGCATGTAGGGGTAAATAAGGTCAGCCGTACTGTTGCCTAGGAAACAATCAATCCAAGGCTGGGATTCAAGTCAAGCCTCTGCCCCACCCATTCCTCCGTCCTTCCTCCAAACCTCAGAGTAATGAGTGCTCTCTAGGTCTCTAAATGGAGCTTAAATAACAGTCTTGTGTTATTATTGTACAGTAGAAAATAGTCAAAATAAAGGAAAACCCTTGAATGAGTAGTGTCCCAACTTTCACTGGTATGTTGTGGTGTGTTGTGTGTGTGTGTGTGTGTGGTGTGTGTGTGTTGTGTGTGTTGTGAGAGATATACAGTGGGGCAAAAAAGTATTTAGTCAGCCACCAATTGTGCAAGTTCCTCCCACTTAAAAAGAATGAGGCCTGTAATTTTCATCATAGGTACACTTCACATGACAGACAAAATGAGAAAAAAAATATACAGAAAATCACATTGTAGGATTTTTTATGAATTTATTTGCAAATTATGGTGGAAAATAAGTAATTTGGTCACCTACAAACAAGCAAGATTTCTGGCTCTCACAGACCTGTAACTTCTTCTTTAAGAGGCTCCTCTGTCCTCCACTCGTTACCTGTATTAATGGCACCTGTTTGAACTTGTTATCAGTATAAAAGACACCTGTCCACAACCTCAAACGTCACACTCCAAACTCCACTTTGGCCAAGAACAAAGAGCTGTCAAAGACACCAGAAACAAAATTGTAGACCTGCACCAGACTGGGAAGACTGAATCTGCAATAGGTAAGCAGCTTCGGTTTGAAGATCAACTGGGGAGCAGTTATTAAGAAATGGAAGACATACACACTGATAATCTCCCTCGATCTGGGTCTCCACGCAAGATCTCACCCGTGGGCTCAAAATGATCACAAGAACGGTGAGCAAAAATCACAGAACACACGGGGGACCTAGTGAATGACCTGCGGAGAGCTGGACCAAAGTACAAAGCCTATACCATCAGTAACACACTACGCCGCCAGGGACTCAAATCCTGCAGTGCCAGACGTGTCCCCTGCTTAAGCCAGTACTGTCAAGCCCGTCTGAAGTTTGCTAGAGAGCATTTGGATGATCCAGAAGAAGATTGGGAGAATGTCATATGGTCAGATGAAACCAAAATAGAACTTTTTGGTAAAAACTCAACTCGTCGTGTTTGGAGGACAAAGATGCTGATTGCATCCAAAGAAACCATACTACTGTGAAAGCATGGGGTGGAAACATCAAGCTTTGGGGGCTGTTTTTCTGCAAAGGGACAGGACGACTGATCCGTGTAAGAGGAAGAATGAATGGGGCCATGTATCGTGAGATTTTGAGTGTTAAAACCTCCTTCCATCAGCAAGGGGCATTGAAGATGAAACGTGGCTGGGCTTTCAGCATGACAATGATCCAAACACACCGCCCGGGCAACGAAGGAGTGGCTTCGTAAGAAGCATTTCAAGGTCCTGAGTGGCTAGCCTAGTCTCCAGATTCAACCCCATAGAAAATCTTTGGAGGGAGTTGAAAGTCCGTGTTGCTCAGGCAAACACTGCTCTAGAGGAGACTGCATGGAGGAATGGGCCAAAATACCGCACAGTGTGTGAAAACCTTGTGAAGACTTACAGAAACGTTTGACCTCTGTAATTCGCCAACAAAGGGATATAACAAATGTATTGAGTATAAGTATTTGGTCAATAACAAAAGTTTATTTTCCACCATCAATTTGCAAATAAATTCATAAAAATCCTTACAATGTGATTTCTCTGGATTTTTTTCCTCATTTCGTCTGTCATTAGTTTTGAAGTGTACCTATGATGAAAATTACAGCGCTCTCTCATCTTTTTAAGTGGGAGAACTTGCACAATTGGTGGCTGACTAAATACTTTTTTGCCCACTGTGTCTGTGTATACATACATACATACATACATACATACATACATACATACATACATACATACATCATACATACATAACATCATACACACCTTCTGCCGAGACGCATTTTAAATGGATAGTCCACCCTGCTTTTTAGTAACAAAATCCCATGCTTTAGGTCTACTCTCCATACCTAGACGTTGTATGTAGTCTAGAGACTGTGTGTGTGGAGGTCTCAGAAAAGACCCACCTGTAAAAAGTAGGTTAAGGAGGAACAGGAGGAGATACGGGCCGTAGCCTAACAACAACCAGTTAATACATACACACAACACAACGTTTGTCACAGCTGGGTGAAAGGGTAAAACCACAGAGGCAGACTATGACAAAAAGGTGTTCAAAATGGGTTGTTATTTCCTGATAATTAAAAACACTTTTCAGTCTTTTTTTCGAAAGGTCCACGATGTTTGCTGCTATCGATTGGGAAGGTGGTCTGTGGCTTTGAGAAACCATCATTTACTAACTGGGTCAGTCTTCTGATGGCATGCACTCTTTCTTTCCTCTCCCTCTCGTTCTGACGTGAAGGTCAGTGTGAGTACTAACACTGCTCAGAGGTTGATATACGTGGACCAGGTGTTCTCTGTCTTTCTCTCCCCTCTCCTTTCCTCRTCCCTCTCTCTGACGCCTCTGTGGTTGTTAGTGGAGGAACAGAGGAGAGGACGGCAGGACTGGGCTCTGGGGTTGTGGGCCCTCGTTTAGAACACACACACTCGTTTAGACAACTAGGATCCTGCTCCAGCACAGCGGACCAGTCTGAATTATTTAAGAGGAGAGAGGGAGAGGAGGAGGAAGGAGGGAAGAAGGAGAGAGGAAGGAGGGACGGAAGGAAGAAGGAGAGAGGAAGGAGGGAAGGAAGGAAGAAGGAGAGAGGAAGGAGGGAAGGAATGAAGGAGAGAGGAGGGAAGGAAGGAAGAAGGAGAGAGGAGGGAATGAATGTGTGAACAATGAGAGTGAGTCGACAGGGCAGGGAATTGCCAGGGACCTCACAATACAATATTATCCCAATACTTATTTTGTATTTATTATGGATCCCCATTAGTTCCTGCCAAGGCAGCAGCTACACTTCATGGGGTCCAGCAAAACTAAAGCAGTTTATACAATTTTAAAAACATAATACATTCACAGATTTCACAACACACTGTGTGCCCTCAGGCCCCTACTCCACCACATATCTACAATACAAAATCCATGTGTGTGTGTGTGTGTGTGTATAGTGAGTATGTTATCGTGTGCGCCTGTGCTTATGTTTGTGTTCCTTCACAGTCCCTGCTGTTCCATAAGGTGTATTTTATATTTTTTCCCCCTACATTTTACTGCTTGCGTCAGTTACTTGATGTGGAATAGAGTTCCATATAGTCATGGCTCTATGTAGTACTGTGCCTCCCATAGTCTGTTCTGGACTTGGGGACTGTGAAGAGACCTCGTGGCATGTCCTACGTGCCGATACGTTGTGTATTGTGATTCTCATGATTCTACTGTATGTGTATTGTGATTCTACTGTATGTGCATTGTGATTCGATACTGTGATCTTATTTAGATTTGATGTTCTAAACATATTTCTGCTACATATGGAGAAGAGGGAGCCATGAGAAAACCAGTTTTGATCAGTCAGGGAAATAAAAGGCACTGAAAACAAATTGACTCCGTATTTAAAAAGAAGAAGAGTTTGTTGGTACAGCCAACTAGAGCAAGAATAATATTGTGATATTGTCAAAATGATACGATATATCAGGATATGTAACTCCATGGATTTTGTCCCCCCATCACTATGAGCCGGCCCGTTCCAGTCCCTCTCAGTGAGCTCATTTAAAACTTCTGGACTTGTTTACCTTCTTTTCCTCTCTTTCCTTCACTCCATCTTCAGCAGGTCTCATTTCCTCCCCCTCCCACCTCTGTCCGTCTCCCTCCTCCCCACCTCTGCTCCGTCCTCCTCCTCCCCACCTCTTGTCCGTCTCCCTCCCTCCTCCCACCTCTGTCCGTCTCCCTCCCTCCTCCCCCACCTCTGGTCCGTCTCCTCCCTCCTCCCCACCTCTGTCGTCTCCCTCCCCCACCTCTGTCGTCTCCCTCCCCCACCTCTGTCCGTCCCCTCCTCCCACCTCTGTCCGTCCCCTCCTCCCCACCTCTGTCCGTCTCCTCTCCTCCCCACCTCTGTCCGTTCTCCACTCCCCCCCACCTGCTGTCCGTCCCCCTCCTCCCCACCTCTGTCCGTCTCTCCTCCCCCCCACCTCTGTCCGTCTCCTTCCTCCTCCCACCTCTGTCCGTCCCCTCCGCCTCTGTCCGATCCCCCTACCTCCCCACCTCTGTCCGTTGCTCCCTCCCCCCCACCTCTGTCCGTCTCCCTCCTCCCCACCTCTGTCCGTCTCCCTCCCCCCCACCTCTGTCCGTCTCCCTCCCCCCACCTCTGTCCGTCTCCCTCCCCTCCTCCCAACCTACTGTCCGTCTCCCTCCCTCCTCCCCACCTCTGCGTCTCCCTCCTCCCACCTCTGTCCGTCTCCTCCCCCCCACCTCTGTCCGTCTCCCTCCCTCCCCCCCACCTCTGTCCGTCTCCCTCCCTCCTCCCCACCTCTGTCCGTCTCCCTCCTCCCCACTCGTCCGTCTCCTCCCTCCTCCCCACCTCTGTCCGTCTCCCTCCCTCCTCCCACCTCTGTCCGTCTCCTCCCTCCTCCCCACCCTGTCCGTCTCCTTCCCCTCTCTCTTCTCCTCCCTCCTCCCCCACCTCTGTCCGTCTCCCTCCCTCCTCCCCACCTCTGTCCGTCTCCCTCCTCTCCCACCCTCTGTCCGTCTCCCTCCCTCCTCCCCACTCTCGTCCGTCTCCTCCCCCACCTCGTCCGTCTCCTCCCCCCCACTCTCTCCTCCCCCTCTGTCCGTCTCCCTCCTCCCCACCTCTGTCCGTCTCCCTCCTCCCCACCTCTGTCCGTCTCCCTCCCCCCCACCTCTGTCCGTCTCCCGCCTCTCCCCACCTCTGTCCGTCTCTCTCCCTCCTCCCCACCGTCTGTCCGTCTCCCTCCTCCCCACCTCTGTCCGTCTCCCTCCTCCCCACCTCTGTCCGTCTCCCTCCCCCCCACCTCTGTCCGTCTCCCTCCTCCCCACCTCTGTCCGTCTCCCTCCTCCCCACCTCTGTCCTTCTCCCTCCTCCCTTTCTCTGTTTATCTAGTACTTTCACGCGTCTCCTGCTAGGAATCCCAGGACTAAACTGCCCCATCTCACTATCCTACACTAACCAGCTCTCTCCCTCGCTGTTTCTCTCCTTCTCCCCCTTTCTCTCACACACTAACCCACTCCTCTCTGTCACAGCCTGTCCACGATCCCCTCTCTCTCCTCTCCCCCCCATCTTCCTCCGTCCGATTGGGTCATGTTCATATCTAGTGGATCTGTCGACAGCGAGTGAAATGCCCCCATTTCCCCCCCATTTCCCCCCC
>NW_019944935.1:7680-28987 GCF_002910315.2 Salvelinus sp. IW2-2015
TCATCATTTCTCCACCACCCTCCCTCCCCACCTCTGTCCGTCTCCCTCCCCTCCTCCCCACCTCTGTCCGTCTCCCCCTCCCCACCTCTGCCGTCTCCCTCCTCCACCTCTTCCGTCTCCCTCCTCCCCATCTCTCGAGGCTGCCAGCTTTGTCCTGCTCTAGTCACGCACAGGACCCCAAAGCTCCCCCCACCCTGTCTCCTCAGACACACACTGCACGCACATTCACCCATACATGCACACACGCACCCCTCCCCCTTGACAGGGAAGTTGCCACGGCGACACAATGTGTTAGAAGAGACACACTAGTAAATGTAATACTAAAACGTCCTAGTGGGTTGTACATGTTTAAACCATGTCAGTCAAAGGCAAACGCTTCCTTCCATTTCCTTAATGCCTTGGCTCAATCTCTAGCTCTTACTACTGGGCTAAGACTAATCTTTAGTAAGCCTAACCTAACCCAATAATGTAGACATCTAAGTCACTGCTTGAGGTGAGCTTATGGCTCACTGTTGATGTACAGATGGCTAGAATGTAAAGATTTTGGTTCAAAAAGTTGATGAACAAAGCTATCTGCATAGAAACAGTGTAGAGGTAAAGTATAGTACAGGTAGAACAGAGTATAGTAGAGGCAGAATAGAGTACAATACAAACATACAGTAGATGTAGAATAGAGGTAAAGTATAGGTAGAACTTGTTCATCAACTGAAGCTATCTGGTCAGTTGTCACACTCCATTCAGAGCACCGTAGTCCTAGCAACGGTCTGAATTCTGTCAATAACCTTTTGACTTCTGTAAATACATTTTTCATACATAACAAAACAGATTAATTGGTTACAAACTCAACCGCTAAAAAAACATTTAAGTCTCCTCATCCCTGTAAAATAAAATGTCTATACATTCTATATTCTTTTCCTATTGTCTTTAAAAATGGTGAACAAAAACAAAGAAATAAATGTGTAGAGATGAAGTAAAAAGAGAAATATGGGAGACAAGTAGACGAGAGAGAGGAGTAGAGAAAAAGGGATACAGTAGAGTATAGTAGAGGTAGAATAGAGTATAGTAGAGGTGGAATAAAGGTAACGTATAGTACAGGTAGAATAGAGTACAATAGAAACAGAGTAGAGGTAGAATAGAAACAGCGTAGAGGTAAAGTATAGTACAGGTAGAACAGAGTATAGTAGAGGCAGAATAGAGTACAATAGAAACATACAGTAGAATAGAGGTAAAGTATAGTACAGGTAGAATAGAGTACAATAGAAACATACAGCAGAATAGAGGTAAAGTATAGATAGGTAGAATAGAGTAGGTTATAATGATGCACGGTATACCAAAATGTTTTTTTTAATGTCATTTTGGAGCGAAACTATTTAATACATTAAATGATTTAGCTGTAATAAATACGGAATTATAGGTTGAGCAAATTAACCCCAAAGTATCAAATTACATTTTAAAACAGTTTAACTGTAATTGTAAAATTATTGTCTGCTCTGAGTCTCCGGTATGGTTTTGCATAAGGAAAATATAATGTATTGTTCTGAAATGTTATATGGTGCTTTATTTTTTGCAAGAAATTTAATTTAGGAATAGAAGGACGTCTATTTGTTATACCAGTTTATCAATATATTGTTCAAATGTTAAAAAACACATTTTAAAAAAGAGAGTGAATGATTCCGAAGATAATAATGAGCGCATAAACGTGAGTTGTTCTTATAAGGGGCGCTTTAGGGAATTGGTACAGATTTGGTGCTTGGAGTACGTTTTGGTCTGGGGTAGTCTTGGGTGTAGGGACGTTTGGGTCCTGGGGTATCGGTTTGGGTCTGGAGTACGGTTTTGGGTACTGGATTGGTGTGCTTGTCTGACGGTTTCGGGTCTGGAGTAGACTGGGTCTGGTCCTTTGGGATGATACGCGTTTGGTCCTGAGGTACGGTTTGCGTCCTAGAGGGGTTGGAGTACGGTTTGGTCGGAGTACGGTTTGGGCTGGAGTACGGTTTGGTTGGGCGGTTGGGTCTGAGTACGTTGGGTCTGGTATTACGTGGGTTGGTACGGTTGGGTCTGGGTACGGTTGGGTAGGGTACGGTTTGAGGTCTGGCGATACGTTGTTGTGGTCTGGAGTACGGTTTGGGTCCTGGGAGTACGGTTTGTGGTCCGGAAGTACGGGTTGGTCGAACGTTGGTGAGTACGGTTTGGGTCTTGGAGTACACTTCGGAGATTTGAGTGGAGTTTACGGATTTTGGGTCTGGGTGTTAGTGATCTGGATTTATGGTCGGGAGTACGGCTTGGGGTTCTGGGTACGGTTTGGGTCTGAGTCGGTATTGGTCTGGATACGGTTTGGGTTCGGAGACGTATCGGTGATACTAAAGTGGTATGGAGCCTACATCTGGTATGGTGACAACACCAGTTAGAGTTGATGGTAGGTCAGACCCACAGGATGATGCCTGTCCGAGAATATAATGAACAGGAGGATTAACTGATTCATTGCTGTAGAAATTACAGCAGGCCATGCCACTTACAAGGAGGACATAGAACTCCACACTCCAATTACCAGAATTATCTAACTGGAAAGTGTGTGTGTGTGTGTGTCGTGTGCCCAGATGATCCATTGCTAAGGTGGCTGTTTTTTGGTGAACGGTGACCTATTAGGTTGTATACCATGTTTCATTGTACAGAACATACAATCTGTTAATGTCGGTGTTATGAAACATTAACATATCAACACGGCACCATGTCAACAGGTCCACCCTTGGCAGCATTAGCTCGGAGACTAATAGCCGTGATACCTAGGTGTTGGGACCAGTATTTCCAGGAAGAGCTTAGCACTCAATCTCTGAGTGAGTCTTGGTTTCAGTGGGGATCAGTAACCAGCAGGTATTAGCTATGGTTAGAGTGTTGGGCCAGTAACCAGCAGGGTAGCTATAGTAGGTTAGCGAGTGTTGTGGGCCACAACCAGCAGGTAGGCCTAGTGTTAGAGTGTTGGGACCAGTATCCAGCAGGTAAGCCTAGTGGTTAGAGTGTTGGCAGTAAACAGAGGTAGCCTAGTGGTTAGAGTGTTGGGACCAGACCAGCAGGTTGCCTAGTGGTTAGAGTGTTGGGCCAGTAACCAGCAGTAGCCTAGTGGTAGAAGGTTTGGGCATAACCAGAGGTAGCCTAGTGGTTAGGTGTTGCCAGTAACACGCAGGTACTTAGTTTAGAGTGTTGGGCCAGTACCAGCAGGTAGCCTAGTGGTTGAGTGTTGGGACAGTAACCAGAGGTAGACTAGTGGTTTAGAGTGTTGGCAGTAACCAAGCAGTCCTAGTGTTAGTGTTGGGAACGTAACCAGCAGGTTGACTAGTGGTTAGAAGTGTTGGACAGTAACCAGCAGGTTAGACTAGTGTTAGAAGTTTGGGACAGTAACAGCAGGTTAGCCTAGTGGTTAGAGTGTGGGACAGTATCCAGCAGGTAGACTAGTGGTTAGAGTGTTGGGACAGTAACCACAGTCAGAACCTAGTGGTTAGAAGTATTGGACAGTAACCAGCAGGGGACTATGGTTAGAGTGTTGGGCAGTAAACCAGCAGGTAGCCTTAGTGATTAGTGTTGGGACAGTAACCAGCAGGTAGCCTAGTGTTAGAGTGTTGGCACAGTACAGCAGGTAGACTAGTGGTTAGAGTGTGGGCAGTAAACCAGCAGGTAGACCTAGTGTAGAGTGTTGGGACAGTAAACCAGCAGGTAGCCTAGTGATTAGGTGTTTGGGACAGTAACCAGCAGGTAGCCTAGTGGTTAGAGTTGGGACCAGTACAGCAGGTAAGCTAGTGGTTAGAGTGTTGGACAGTACACAGCAGGAGCCTAGTGTTAGAGTGTTTGGGGTACCACCCTCAGGTAGCCTAGTGGATTAGAGTGTTTGGCGACCCAAGTAACCGAGCAGGATAGCCTGAGTGTGTTAGAGTGTTGGGCGCACCAGTACGATCGGCAGGTGCCTATTTGGTTTAGAGATATTGGCACAGTAGCATCCAGCAGTAGCCTAGTGGTAGAGATGCTTCGGCACAGTACACCAGCAGGGTAGCCTGAGTGGTTAGACGTTGGACAGTAACCAGCAGTGCCCATATGCTTGGTGTAGAGTATTGGACTAGGTAACCAGCAGGTAGCCTCGGGTCTAGAGTGTTGGGCACCAGTAACCACGCAGGGTGTAGCCTAAGTGTTAGAGTAGTTTCGACCAGATACCAGCAGTGAGTCGGAAATACTAGTGTTAGCAGTGTTGGGACCAGTATCAGCAGGTCTAGCCTAGGTTAGAGTTTGGAAGCTTAACAGTCAGGAGCAATTAGTCACTGGATACAGAGTGACCTTTTAGTGCGTTAGATATTGGACAGGTACCGAGTAACCATGTTAGGTATGGGTACAGTTAGAGTAGCCTCATTGGTTAATTTGGCGCATATCCAGCAAGTAGTCCAGGGAGTTAGAGTGTGTGAGAACAAGTAGCGCTAGGTTAGAGTGTTGCGAGTAAGCGTAGCTTGGTTAAGTATGTGGACATATCCAGCAAAGGTAGCCTAGTGTAGAGTGATTGGACAGAACAGCAGGTAGCTAGTGTTAGTAGTGTTGGGGACAGTAACCAGCAGTAGCCCTAGTGGTTAGAGTAGTTCAGACAATAACAGCAGGTAGCCTAGTTAGAGTGTTGGTACGCAGACCTAGTGTTGGGACAGTACAAGTACCATAGCAGTGTTAGACCGCGTAGCATAGGTTAGAGTGTTGGGACAGTAACCAGCACGGTATGCCTAGTGGATAGAGTGTTGGACAGTAACAGCAGCGAGTCCTGTTGGTTAGATATCTGGGACAGTTAACCAGCACGGTATGCCTAGTCGGTTGATATTGGACAGTATCCAGCAGGTAGCCTAGTGCGTTTAGCAGTGTGGGACATTAACCAGCAGGTAGCCTATGGTTAGAGTTTGTGCATAACCAGCAGTGTGCCTAGTGTTAGAGTATTGGGACAGTATCCAGGCAGGTAGCTAGTGTTAGAGTAGGAACAGTAAACCAGCAGGTAGCCTAGTGGTTAGAGTGATTGTGGCCAGTATTACATTTACATTTATCATTTAGCAGACGCTTTATCCGAGCGACTTACAAAGTTGCGATCCCGAGCAGGTAGCTACTGTTAGTCAGTTCTGGCCATACCCAGCAGGTAGCCTAGTGATTAGAGTGTTGCGGACAGTAACCAGCGAGGGGGAAGAAACGAGGAAGAAGAGGAGCTAGTGATGTATGAGGCTGGTGAGGCCGAGATAACCAGTCAGGGGATTTAGGATACCTCACGTTAGTTAGATGTATGGCGCCAGTAACCAGCAAGGTAGGCCTAGTGTTTTCTGAGGAGTGTTGGACTACCCTAACCCACGTAGCCTAGTGGTTAGAGCGTGGGCCCAGTAACCAGCAGGTAGCTAGTGTTAGAGCTGTATGGGAAGACAGCCAGCAAGGTAGCGCTAGTTGATTAAGAGTGTTGGGCCATAACCAGCACGGTGCTAGTGATTTCAGAGTGTTGGCCAGTACCAGCAGGTAGCCTAAGTTGATTAGAGTGTGGGCCAGTACCAGCAGGTAGCTAGTGGGTTGAGTGGGCAGGAACAGGTATCAAACCACGCGAAAGGTATTCCTATGTGGGGTTTTAGATTTGTTTGGCCTGAAATAACCAGCAGGCCTACGCCTATGGTTAGAAGATAGTTGGTGCGACTCACAGTAAAACCACAGGTAAGCTATGTTGAAATTACAGTGTTGGCCAGTAAACAACAAAGTGATAAGAGGTCTAGTGTTTTAGAAGTGTAACGAATATGGGACCAGTACCGAGCAGGTAGCCTAGTCGATTTACAGTGATTGGTGGCCTTTAAGTAACCAGCAGTATTCATCAAGCACTCTAGTGGGGACTAGAGTATTGTGAGGGACCAGTAACCAGACATCTAAGTAGAACATAAGTGGTCTTGAGCCGTTACTATGAATTCTATGAGGTCCAAGTAAACCCAGAGCCATAGAGGAGTTAGTCTTCCTATGCGTATCAAACGCAGTTATCGTTTGGCCAAGCTAACCAGCAGGTTTAGCCTAGATGGATTAGATGTTCGTGATGGCCAAGTAACCAGCCAGTAGACATTCCTAGTGGTTTCGCAAGAAAACAGTTCACACTTGTGAACAAAGGTTAGTGCTTGGGACAGTAACCTTAGCATGCGTTAGCCTATTGTTAGAGTGTTGGGCCAGACCAGCAGTAAGTAGTGGTTGATTCTGGGACAGTAACCCGACAAGGTAGTTTGAGTGGTTAGCAGTGTTGGGCCGACAGTAACCAGGCAGTGAGACTCCTAGCGGTTTAAAATAGAAGTATTGGCCACGTAACCCAGCAGTAGCTGCGCAGTAATTGTGGAGTATACCAGTGTTGGAGATTCCAAATAACACCAAGACAAAGGTAGCGCTATGTGATTAGAGTGTTGGGATACAGTAAACTCAGCAATGTGCCTCAATGTGTGCGGCCTAGTGGGGTTAGGAGTGTTGGGCCCAAAGTACTATAAGATCCCAGGACTAATGCGCTCAGTGAATTAGAGTGTTTGGGCCCAGTTAAACCACAGCGGAGGTAGACCTAGTGAGCCGTAGAGTGTTTTGCGTGGCGCCCTTCCTTTTGTGGAGTAGTGTTAAACAAGAGAGAGTCAAGCCTAGTTGCCTGAGGAGTGTTGGCGCACTCGGACCCATAACTCTGCACGTTAGACCAAGTCGGGTTGAGGCAGTGTTGGCCCCACAGTAACGAAGCAAGTTCTCAGTTCACTAGTGGTTATTAAGAGTTCTGGTGCCTCTCGGGCAGAACCGAGCAGTAGGCCTGATCAGTGGTATAAAGGAGCGTGGGGCCACAAGTACATGACCCAAGGCAGGTAGCTAGTGGGTTAGTGTATAACGATAGTGAGACGGCCACCATGTAAATAGCCAGCCACGTTCGAGGCCTAACTGAGTCATATATAACTCAAAGCGTGGCTGGGTGACCAAACCTAGGGCAAGAGTAGCCTGGTGGATGGACTGAAACAAGGTATGGGGTCAGAGGAGGCCAAATTGAAAGCGCGAGGCAGTTTAGGCTAGTGGGTTAGATGTGGCCAGTAACCAGCAGGCTAGCCTCATGGTTAGAGGTTGGGCGTAAGATGGGCCAGTGGTAGAGGGTGGCAACAGCAGGTTGCCTAGTGGTTAGTAGTGTTGGGCCAGTAACCAAAAGGTTGTTGGAATCGGAATCCCCTGACGCTTACAAGGTAAAACTTGATCGTTCTGCCCCCTGAACACAGGCAGTTAACCCACTGTTCCCATAGGCTTCGAGAAGATTATGAACGACGCTATTGTACGGTATAGTGTAATATAGATTTGTGGCTCGGCCTTCGATTTAATCTAGTTAAAAAAGTGGGTGTGTGGTTGTGATATATACACACACACATATTAACTATATATGATAATTAGGTAACTATATATATAAGCATATGAGTAGTATAAAAATCTTCTTTTTTTAATATCACTCCAACTAAGATGCTCAAATACAATAAGGAAAATATTAATAGTGTATTCTACAGTTCAGATGCATGATACGAACGCACTTGTCGCCAATAGATCCGACACATGTGCTTTTGAATTACTAGACCATTACAAACTCTCAGAGTTTTTCCCCAAATTCTTGTGGACAAGCAGAGAGACTACAATACATCCCCATTTCACCTGAAGAAAAGTCCAATAGATTCATGATCTGCTGCTGGAGGGTAAGTGCTTATGGAGATGGAAAATGTGACTGAAAAATACGAACCACGTTGTCTTGTTTGTTCTAGATGTGGGAAATAATAACCAGATTATTTGCCGGCGCATGACAAAATAGTCTGACATATCAGCAGGAAAACATGCCCTCATTAAATGACAGCTCTCTCAAAAACTGTTGGGAATGAGAGGATGAACAGAGTGTCCTATACAGATAATCAAATGGGTGCGAGGAAAGGACACGTCATGGCAGAGAGATGAAGGGGGGTGGGAATGGAGAGATAACAGGGAGAAGATATGAAGAGGTGGGGGGACTGGCAGAGATAAACAGGGGGAATGACGGGGAATTGGATACCGAGGTGAAGGTGGGGGAGGAGAGATAACAGGGAAGATAATGAAGGGTGGGGGACTTGGTAGAGAGCTAACAGGGCAGCAGATTATGAAGGGGGGACGTCGGGAACAGGGAGAATGGATAGGTGGACGAGAATAAACAGGGGAAGATATGAAGGCACCAGGCGTATGGGGGGACTGGAGAGGATAACAGGGAGAGATATGAAAGGGTGTTCGTGTAGAAGGACGTGTTGGGGACTGAAGTAACAGGGAGAATATGAAGGTGGGGGACTGGAAGGACAAACAGGGAGAGATATGAGGGGTGGGGGACTGGAGAGATAAACAGGAAGAGATATGAGGCGGGGGAGATGGAGATAACAGGGAAGATATGAAGGGTTGGGGACTGGGAGATAACAGGGGAAAGACAGGAACAGAAGAGAAAGAGGCGTGAAACAGTGGTCGCCGAATTGTTGTAAACAGAAAGCTGAATGTCACGTCGGTACTGGTTATTATTAGAGAGACACCACACCTCTACTATATATCCACTCAGCCAAGTCAAAAGTTGGGGTAGTGGTTAAATAAGTACATGATACAGCGTTCCATCTAGATTTTGTTCTAAAAACACTTACAGGTTGTTTATATATCTACACGCACAGAATGGAGTGGGATTCCCCCCGGACTCTCCTCAGAGGCTTCTAGCAGCTGTCTTTGAGAGTATGTTATATATGTATATATATTAATTATATATTTATTATATATATATATATTTTTATATATATATATATATTATATATAAATATATATATATATATATATATTATATAGCTAGTAGTGTGTAATTGGCAGTGATGTATGTAGTGTGTGTGTGGGTCCTCTCCTCACACTACCTCCTGACAGTGATAGTAATACCTGCTGACATCCTTTCTTCCCTCTCTCTCTCTCTCTCTCTCTCTCCTCGCTCCATCCCTAGAGAAGGCCTTGCCGTTTGGAGAGTTGAAATCTGTTGCCTCTTTCTCTGCCATCCTTCCACTACGCATTCTCACCCCCCTTTTCCACTGTTTTTCACCATCTCTTGGGGCTGTGTGTGTGTGTTTTCCTGATCTCTCAGGGGAGGTAGGAAAGTAGCTTGTGATACTACGGAGAGCTTTCTAAACTACTGGGGAGAGATGATACAATATTACTGTAGCAGGTTACAACTAATATCATGTTAGAGCGGTTGGAACTAGTAACCGTAAGGTTGCAAGATCAATCCCGAGCGGACAAGGTACAATCTGTCGTTCTGCCCCTGAACAAGGCAGTTAATCCACTGTTCCTAGCGTCATTGTAAATAAGAATTTGTTTCTTAACTGACTTGCCTAGTTAAATAAAGGTAAAAATATATATATGTTTATTTATAAACAATCCAGTAATTAATATCTAGACTTGACATAACATTCTTCAACGCATTACGTCTTCATTACCTCGCTCAGACATACCTCGGTAACTACTACAGGCTCACATAACCATACGTCTCAACCTCCTTCCCGACTACAGCACATAACCATACGTCTCAACCTCCTCCTGACTACAGCACATAACCACACGTCTCCAACCTCCCCGACTACAGCACATAACCAACGTCTCAACCTCCTCCCGACTACAGCACATAACCATACGTCTCAACTGCTCCTCCTGACTACAGCACATAACCACACGTCTCAACAACCTGATTACAGCACATAACCATACGTCTCAACCCCCCTGACTACAGCACATAACCATACGTCTCAACCTCCTCCCGACTACAGCACATAACCACTACGTCTCAACCTCCTCCTGCACTACAAGCACAAACCACACGTCTCAACAACCTGATTACTACAGCACATAACCATACGGCTCCAATCCTCCAACCTCCACTGCACATACCACACGTCTCAACCTCACCTGATTGCCTCATAACCAAGAACCTGATTACAGCACATAACCATACGTCTCAACAACCTGACTACAGCACATAACCACACGTCTCAACCTCCTCCCGACTCACAGCACATAACCACACGTCTCAACCCTCCGACTACAGCACAATAACACGTCTCAACCTGCCTCCGACCTACAGCACACTAACCATACGTCTCAACCTCCTCCCGACTACAGCACATAACCATACGTCTCAACCTCCTCCTGACTACAGTACATAACCACACGTCTCAACCTCCTCCTGACTACAGTACAAACCACACGTCTCAACCTCCTCCTGACTACAGTACATAACCATACGTCTCAACCTCCTCCTGACTACAGTACATAACCACACGTCTCAACCTCCTCCGAACCTACAGCTACATAAACCACACGTCTCAACCTCCTCCTGACTACAGTACATAACCACACGTCTCAACCTCCTCCTGACTACAGTACATAACCACACGTCTCAACTCCCTCCTGACTACAGTACATAACACACGTCTCAACCTCCTCCTGCTACTACAGTACCCAACGTCTCAACCTCCTCCTGACTACAGTACATAACCATACGTAGACCTTAGTATAGACACTCACACAAAAACAGAAAATCTCAGTACACATCCACCCACAGCAAAGTCCAACTATTGACCCCTTACTACATATTGTGTAGATGATTAGATAAAGTGTTAAAGGAACTTTATTACACCATAAACCAGTATGAAGTGTGCTGCACCATACCTCTCCACTGAACTACACTACTGTACAGAGTAACACAGTAATACACCCTACCTCTCCACTGAACTACACTCTACTGTACAGAGTAACACACCCTACCTCTCCACTGAACTACACTCTACTGTACAGAGTAACAGTAGTCCACCCTACCTCTCCACTGAACTACACTCTACAGAGTAACACACCCTACCTCTCCACTGTACAGAGTAACAGTAGTACACCCTACCTCTCCACTGAACTACATTCTACTGTACAGAGTAACAGTAGTCCACCCTACCTCTCCACTGAACTACACTCTACAGCGTAACACACCATACCTCTCCACTGAACTACACTACTGTACAGAGTAACACAGTAGTACACCCTACCTCTCCACTGAACTGTACAGAGTAACACAGTAGTCCACCCTACCTCTCCACTGAACTACACTCTACAGAGAAACACACCCTACCTCTCCACTGAACTACACTACTGTACAGAGTAACACAGTAACACACCCTACCTCTCCACTAAACTCCATTCTACTGTACAGAGTAACACAGTAGTACACCCTACCTCTCCACTAAACTACATTCTACTGTACAGAGTAACACAGTAGTCCACCCTACCTCTCCACTAAACTACACTACTGTACAGAGTAACACACCATACCTCTCCACTGAACTACACTCTACTGTACAGAGTAACACAGTAGTACACCCTACCTCTCCACTGAACTACACTACTGTACAGAGTAACACACCATACCTCTCCACTGAACTACACTCTACTGTACAGAGTAACACAGTAGTCCACCCTACCTCTCCACTGAACTACACTCTACTGAACTACACTAATGTACAGAGTAACAGTAGTCCACCCTACCTCTCCACTGAACTGTACAGAGTAACACAGTAGTCCACCCTACCTCTCCACTGAACTACACTCTACTGTACAGAGTAACAAGAGTGTTGCGACAGTAACCAGCAGGTAGCCATAGTGGTTTAGAGTATTGGCCAGTAACCAGCAGGTAGCCTTAGTGGTTAGAGTGTTGGGCCAGTAAACCAGCAGGTAAGCCTTTAGTGGTTTAGGAGTGTTGGCGACAGTAACCAGCAGTAGCCATTAAGTGATTAGAGTTTGGGACAGTAACCAGCAGGTAGCCTTAGTGGTTAGAGTGTTGCGAACAGTAACCAGCAGGTAGCCTAGTGCGTAGAGTGTTGGGACAGTAACCCAGCAGGTAGCCTAAGTGGTAGAGTTATTGGGACAGTAACCAGCAGGTATGCCTAGTGGTTAGAGTAATTTGGGACAGTATCCAGGCAGGGTAGCCTAAGTGTTAGAGTGTTGGGCCATTTATCCAGCAGTGTATAAGCCTAGTGATTAGAGTGTGGCCAGAACCAGCAGGTAGCCTAGTGGTTAGAGTGTTGGGACCAGTAACCAGCCAGGTAGCCTAGTGGTTATAGTATTGGGACAGTATCCAGCAGGTAGCCCTAGGGTTAGAGTGTTGGGACAGTAACCAGCAGGTAGGGCCTAGTGGTTAGAGTGTTGGACGTAACCAGCAGGTAGCCTAGTGTTAGAGTTTTGCGCGACATTAAACCAGCAGTAGCCTAGCTGGTTAGAGTTTTGGGCCAGTAACCCAGAGGAGCCTAGTGGTTTAGAAGTGTGGACAGTAACCAGCAGGTAGCCTAGTGATTAGAGTGTTGGGACAATAACCAGCAGGTAAGCCTAGTGTTAGAGTGTTGGGACAGTAACAGCAGGTAGCCTTAGTGGTATAGAGTGTTGGGACCCAGTAACCAAGCAGTAAGCCTAGTGGTTAGAGTATTGGACAGGTAAACCAGCAGGTAGCCTAGTGTTAGAGTATTGGGACAGTATCCAGCAGTAGCCTAGTGGTTAGAGTGTTGACAGTAACCAGCAGGTAGCCTCAGTGGTTAGAGTTGGTTTGGCGACCAGTAACCATCAGGTAAGCCTAGTGGTTAGAGCTATTTGGGACATTACCAGCAGGTAGCCTAGTGGTTAGAGTATTTGGGACAGTAACCAGCAGGTTAGCCTAGTGGTTAGAGTGTTGGCGCCAGTATCCAGCAGGTAGCCTAGTGGTTAGAGTGTTGGACAGTAACCAGGCAGGTAGCCTAGTGGTTAGGTGTTGGGACAGTAACCAGCAGGTAGCCTAGTGATTAGAGTGTTGGGACAGTAACCAGCGGTAGGCCTAGTGATTAGCGAGTGTTGGGCCAGTAACCAGCCAGGTAGCTAGTGATTAGAGTGTTGGGCCAGTAACCAGCAGAGTCCTAGTGGCTAGCGGTGTTGGGACAGTATTAACCAGCACGTAAGCCTAGTGGTTTAGAGCGTTGCGGCCAGTAACCAGCAGGTAGCTAGTGGTTAGAGTGTTGGGACAGTAACCAGAAGGTTAGCCTATGTGATTAGAGTGTGGCCAGTAACCAGCAGGTTAGCCTAGATTTAGAGGTTGGGCCAGTAACCAGCAGTAGCCTATGATTAGAGTGTTGCGTCCAGTAACCAGCAGGTACCTAGTGGTTAGAGTGTTTGGGACAGTAACCAGCAGGTATCCTAGTGGTTAGAGTGTTGGGCCAGTAACCAGCAGGTACCTAGTTGGTTAAGTGTTGGACAGTAACCAGCGGTAGCCTTAGTTGATTAGAGTGTTGGGCCAGTAACCATACAGGTAGCCTAGTGATTAGAGTGTTTGGGGACAAAGTAACCAGGCAGGCTATTATGCCTAGTGATTAGAGTGTTTGGGCCTAGTAACCAGCAGGTAGCCTAGTGGCCTAGAGTGTTTTGGACAGTAACCAAGCACGTTAGCCTAGTGGTTAGAGCTTGGGGCAGTAACCAGCAGGTAGCCTAGGTGGTTAGAGTGTTGGGCCAGTAACCAGCAGGAGCCTAGTGATATGAGTGTTGGGCCAGTAACCAGCAGGTAGGCCCTAGTGGGTTGAGTGTTGGGACAGTTAACCCAGCAGGTATTCGCTTAGTGGTTAGAGTGTTGGGCCAGTAACCAGCAGGTAGCCTAGTGGTTTAGAGTGTTGGGGACAGTTAACCCAGCATGGTAGCCTAGTGGTTTGAGTGTTGGGCCAGTAACCAGCAGTAGCCTAGTGGTTAGAGTATTGGGACAGTAACCAGCACGGTAGGCCTAGTGGTTAGAGTGTTGGGACAGTTAACCAGCAGGTAGGCCTAGTGATTAGAGTGTTGGGACAGTAACCAGCAGGAGCTAGCTGGTTAGAGGTTGGGCCAGTAACCAGCAGGTTAGCCTATGCATTTAGAGTGTTGGGCCAGTAAACCAGCAGGTAGGCCTAGTGGCTAGAGTGTTGGCCAGTAACCAGCAGGTGCGCCTAGTGCTAGAGTGTTGGGACAGTAACCAGCACGTAGCATGGTTAGAGTGTTGGGGCCAGTAACCAGCAGGTGCTAGTGGTTAGAGTGTTGTGCCCAGTAACCAGCAGGTAGCCTAGTTGTGTTTAGGAGCGTTGGGCCAGTAACCAGCAGGTAGCCCTAGTGGTTAGAGTACGTTGGGCCAGTAACCAGCACGTAGCCAGGGTTAGAGCGTTGGGCCAGTAACCATCAGGTAGCCTGGTGTGTTAAAGTGCTTGGCAGTTAACCAAGCAGTAGCCAGTGGTTAGAGTTGTTGTTGCAGTAACCAGCAGGTTAGCCTAGTGCGTAGGTGTTTGGCCATGTAACCAAGGTTTGGCCTATGCGTTAGAGTGTTGGGCCAGTAACCAAAAGGTGTGGATCGAATTCCCTTGAGCTGACAAGGTAAAACTCTGTCGTTCTGCCCCTCTAACCAGGCAGTTAACCACTGTTTCCCCAGTTAGTGCTGTCATTGTAAATAAGGAATTTGTTCTAACGGACTTGCCTATTTTAAAGGTTAAGTATGTGTGTGTGTGTGTGTGTGTGTGTGTATATATACACACACACATATAACTATATATATATTAAAACATATATATAATTATATAAAAATCTCTTTTTTAATATTCACTCCAACTAAATGCTCAAAATACATAAGGAAATAAAAGTATTGTATTCTGACAGTTTAGATGCAATGACTACGCACTTGTCAATATTCATCACACATGTGTTTTGAACTCACAGGGACCATTACAACTCTTCAGAGTTTTTTCCCCAACAGTCTTTGGACAAGCAGAGAGACTACAATACATCCATTCCACCTGATGAATTCCAATGATATTCTGAGTACCTGCTGCTTGAGTGGTTAAGTCTATGGAGATGGAAAATGTGACTGAAAAAACAACCACTTCTCTGTTTGTTCTAATGTTGAAATAATAAACCAGATTATTTGTTGGCCGCATGAACAAAATTAGTCTGACAATATCAGCAGGACATCTCCCAAAATGTGAAGGCCTCTTCAAAAATCTGTTTTGGGAATGAGAGGAAATGAACAGAGTTTTTCCTTCAAATAGAGAGCGGTGCGAGAATGGAACATGGAGAGAGATGAAGGGGTGGGGGAATGGAGAGATAAACAGGGGAGAGATATGAAGAGGTGGGTCCTCAATAAGGACTGGAGAGATTAACAGGGGAGAGCGATATGACGGGGTGGGGCGGAATGGAGAGATAACAGTGGAGAGATGTAAGTGGTGGGGGGACTGAGAGTAACAGGGAGAGATATGAAGGGCGTGGGGGGACTGGAGAGATAACAGCGAGAAGATATGAAGGGGTGGGGGGACTGGAGAGACAACAGGGAGAGTATGAAGGGTTGGTATGGGGACTGCGGAGAGATAACAGGAGAGATATGAAGGGTGGGGGGGACTGGAGAGATTAACAGGGGAAGAGATTTGAAGGTGGTGGGGGACTGGAGAGATAACAGGGAGAGATATGAGGGGTGGGGGGACTGGAGAGACCAACAGTAGAGATATTGAAGGGGTGGGGGACTGAGAGATAACAGGGAGAAAATATGAAGGGGGGAAATGGAGAATAACAGGGGATCATGAAGGGTTTGGGGGATGGAGATGAAAAACAGGGAGAAAGACAGGAACAGAAAGAAAAGAGGGTGAAACAGCTTGAAATAGATGTAAACAGAAAGTGAAATTCACGTGTACGGTATTATTAGAAATACACACACCTTCATACTATATATCCACTCAGCCAAGTCAAAAGTGGGAGTAGTGGTTTAAATAAGTACATGATACAGCGTTCCATCTAGATTTGTTCTAAAAACACTTACAGGTGTTTATATCTACACGCACAGAATGGAGTGGGATTCCCCCCGGACTCTCCTCAGAGGCTTCTAGCAGCTGCTTTGAGAGTATGTATATGTATATATATATATATATTATATATATTATAATAATATAATATATATATAATATATATATATATATATATATATATATAAATATATATAATATATTATATATATTATTATATATATATATATATAGCGTATGTGTATTGGCAGGTGAATGTATGTGTGTGTGTGTGGTCCTCTCCTCACACTACCTCCTGACAGTGATAGTAATACCTGCTGACATCCTTTCTTCCCTCTCTCTCTCTCTCTCTCTCTCTCTCGCTCCATCCCTAGAGAAGGCCTTGCCGTTTGGAGAGTTGAAATCTGTTGCCTCTTTCTCTGCCATCCTTCCTAACGCATTCTCCACCCCCCTCTTCCACTGTTTTCACCATCTCTGGGGGCTGGTGTGTGTGTTTTCCTGATCTCTCAGGAGGTAGGAAAGTAGCTTGTGATACTACGGAGAGGCATTTCTAAACTACTGGGGAGAGATGATACAATATTACTGTAGCAGGTTACAACTAATTATCATGTTAGAGCGTTGGACTAGTAACCGAAAGTTTGCAAGATCAAATCCCTGAGCGGACAAGGTACAAATCTGTCGTTCTGCCCCTGAACAAGGCAGTTAATCCACTGTTCCTAGGCCGTCATTGTAAATAAGAATTTGTTCTTAACTGACCTGCCTAGTTTAAATAAAGGTAAAATAATATATTTTTTTAACATCCAGTAAAATACAGGAGTAGCTATAACATTCATACCATACGTCTCAACCTCCTCCCGACTACAGCACATAACCATACGTCTCAACCTCCTCCCGACTACAGCACATAACCATACGTCTCAACCTCCTTCCGACTACAGCACATAACCACACGTCTCAACCTCCTCCCGACTACAGCACATAACCACACGTCTCAACCTCCTCCCGACTACAGCACATAACCATACGTCTCAACCTCCTCCTGACTACAGCACATAACACACGTCTCAACAACCTGATTACAGCACATAACCATACGTCTCAACCTCCTCCTGACTACAGCACATAACCATACGTCTCAACCTCCTCCTGACTACAGCACATAACCATACGTCTCAACCTCCTCCCGACTACAGCACATAACCATACGTCTCAACCTCCTCCTGACTACAGCACATAACCACACGTCTCAACAACCTGATTACAGCACATAACCATACGTCTCAACCTCCTCCTGACTACAGCACATAACCATACGTCTCAACCTCCTCCTGACTACAGCACATAACCATACGTCTCAACCTCCTCCTGACTACAGCACATAACCACACGTTCAACAACCTGATTACAGCACATAACCATACGTCTCAACAACCTGACTACAGCACATAACCACACGTCTCAACCTCCTCCCGACTACAGCACATAACCACACGTCTCAACCCCCTCCCGACTACAGCACATAACCACACGTCTCAACCTCCTCCCGACTACAGCACATAACCATACGTCTCAACCTCCTCCTGACTACAGCACATAACCATACGTCTCAACCTCCTCCTGACTACAGCACATAACCACACGTCTCAACAACCTGATTACAGCACATAACCATACGTCTCAACAACCTGACTACAGCACATAACCACACGTCTCAACCTCCTCCGACTACAGCACATAACCACACGTCTCAACCCCCTCCCGACTACAGCACATAACCACACGTCTCAACCTCCTCCCGACTACAGCACATAACCATACGTCTCAACCTCCTTCCCGACTACAGCACATAACCATACGTCTCAACCTCCTCCTGACTACAGTACATAACCACACGTCTCAACCTCCTCCTGACTACAGTACATAACCACACTCTCAACCTCCTCCTGACTACAGTACATAACCATACGTCTCAACCTCCTCCTGACTACAGTACATAACCACACGTCTCAACCTCCTCCTGACTACAGTACATAACCACACGTCTCAACCTCCTCCTGACTACAGTACATAACCACACGTCTCAACCTCCTCCTGACTACAGTACATAACCACACGTCTCAACCTCCTCCTGACTACAGTACATAACCACACGTCTCAACCTCCTCCTGACTACAGTACATAACCACACGTCTCAACCTCCTCCTGACTACAGTACATAACCACACGTCTCAACCTCCTCCTGACTACAGTACATAACCACACGTCTCAACCTCCTCCTGACTACAGTACATAACCATACGTAGACCTTAGTATAGACACTCACACAAAAACAGAAAATCTCAGTACACATCCACCCACAGCAAAGTCCAACTATTGACCCCTTACTACATATTGTGTAGATGATTAGATAAAGTGTTAAAGGAACTTTATTACACCATAAACCAGTATGAAGTGTGCTGCACCATACCTCTCCACTGAACTACACTACTGTACAGAGTAACACAGTAATACACCCTACTCTCCACTGAACTACACTCTACTGTACAGAGTAACACACCCTACCTCTCCACTGAACTACACTCTACTGTACAGAGTAACAGTAGTACACCCTACCTCTCCACTGAACTACTATACTGTACAGTGTAACAGTAGTACACCCTACCTCTCCACTAAACTACACTCTACAGAGTAACACACCCTACCTCTCCACTGAACAGAGTAACACACCCTACCTCTCCACTGAACTACACTCTACAGAGTAACACCACCCTACCTCTCCACTGTACAGAGTAACAGTAGTACACCCTACCTCTCCACTGAACTACACTCTACTGTACAGAGTAACAGTAGTACACCCTACCTCTCCACTGAACTACATTCTACTGTACAGAGTAACAGTAGTCCACCCTACCTCTCCACTGAACTACACTCTACAGCGTAACACACCATACCTCTCCACTGAACTACACTACTGTACAGAGTAACACAGTAGTACACCCTACCTCTCCACTGAACTGTACAGAGTAACACAGTAGTCCACCCTACCTCTCCACTGAACTACACTCTACAGAGAAACACACCCTACCTCTCCACTGAACTACACTACTGTACAGAGTAACACAGTAACACACCCTACCTCTCCACTAAACTCCATTCTACTGTACAGAGTAACACAGTAGTACACCCTACCTCTCCACTAAACTACATTCTACTGTACAGAGTAACACAGTAGTCCACCCTACCTCTCCACTAAACTACACTACTGTACAGAGTAACACACCATACCTCTCCACTAACTACACTCTACTGTACAGAGTAACACAGTAGTACACCCTACCTCTCCACTGAACTACACTACTGTACAGAGTAACACACATACCTCTCCACTGAACTACACTCTACTGTACAGAGTAACACAGTAGTCACCCTACCTCTCCACTGAACTACACTCTACTGAACTACCCTAATGTACAGAGTAACAGTAGTCCACCCTACCTCTCCACTGAACTGTACAGAGTAACACAGTAGTCCACCCTACCTCTCCACTGAACTACACTCTACTGTACAGAGTAACACAGTAGTCCACCCTACCTCTCCACTAAACTACACTCTACTGTACAGAGTAACACAGTAGTCCACCCTACCTCTCCACTGAACTACACTCTACAGTACAGAGTAACAGTAGTCCACCTACCTCTCCACTGAACTACACTCTACTGTACAGAGTAACAGTAGTCCACCTACCTCTCCACTGAACTACACTCTACAGAGTAACACAGTAGTACACCCTCTCTCCCCCTCTGTACTGGACTACAGTACAGAGTAACAGTAGTACACCCTACCTCTCCACTGAACTGTACAGAGTAACACAGTAGTCCACCCTACCTCTCCACTGAACTACACTCTACAGAGTAACAGTAGTCCACCATACCTCTCCACTGAACTACACTCTACAGAGTAACAGTAGTACACCCTACCTCTCCACTGAACTACACTCTACTGTACAGAGTAACAGTAGTACACCCTACCTCTCCACTGAACTACACTCTACTGTACAGAGTAACAGTGTACACCCTACCTCTCCACTGAACTACACTCTACAGAGTAACACACCATACCTCTCCACTGAACTACACTACTGTACAGAGTAACACAGTAGTCCACCCTACCTCTCCACTGAACTACACTACTGTACAGAGTAACACACCATACCTCTCCACTGAACTACACTCTACTGTACAGAGTAACACACCCTACCTCTCCACTAAACTACATTCTACTGTACAGAGTAACACAGTAGTACACCCTACCTCTCCACTGAACTACACTCTACTGTACAGAGTAACACAGTAGTACACCCTACCTCTCCACTGAACTACACTACTGTACAGAGTAACAGTAGTCCCCCCTACCTCTCCACTGAACTGTACAGAGTAACACAGTAGTCCACCCTACCTCTCCACTGAACTACACTCTACTGTACAGAGTAACAGTAGTCCACCCTACCTCTCCACTGAACTACACTCTACAGAGTAACACACAGTAGTACACCCTCTCTCCCCCTCTGTACTGAACTACAGTACAGAGTAACAGTAGTACACCCTACCTCTGTACTGAACTACACTCTACTGTACAGCGTAACACTAGTACACAGGGGACAAGCCTAGTACCTGGATAGATAAAACCTACAATCTAGAAGCAGACAGACAGGTAGTCAGCCCAATAAGACCACAGGCAATTCACTTCCATATGTTTTCCAGCTCCAATGTCACAGTTGGTTTGAATGATATATTTGAATGTATTTGTCCATTGCAGGTTGATGGAGACAATATGGTTTGAGATGGAGTGATACTATAGACCTGCATATGGATGGACAGGCTGTTCTATAGCCGTCAGTGGACTTGTATTAGAGAAGCATATAGAAGGTTAATATATCAATATTACTAACACATGTGAGGATTTGTCCAAACAAAGTGTAATCTGGTCAGAGCCAAAAACATTTATGCATATCCGATAACACTGACAAAACCATCTCTGTAGTCATAACAACCATCACCATTGACGATCATATGAGCTATGCCAATTTGCTCATGAGAGGAAATGTCAATTCCACAACTTCCATGAACCTGACGACAATGCAAACCCAACAACTGGGGACTGAACACACTAACAGCTATCATGTCAAACACAGGATGTGGTCAAATGTCTTGTAGGCTCCTGTACTGTTCTATAATCTAGGCTCCTGTACTGTTCTATAATCTAGGCTCCTCTGCTCTCCCTGTACCTCATCCTCCTCAGTCAATACTAATTCAATTTTTTCTATAGCAGGGAATTCCCTGGCTGCCTCTTGGCAAGGCTTCTGAGATGAGTGTGTGTGTGTGTGTGTGTGTGTGTGTGTGTGTGTGTGTGTTGATGTTGTGTGTGTGTGTGTGATGGAAGCAGGA
>NW_019944935.1:29012-40532 GCF_002910315.2 Salvelinus sp. IW2-2015
CACAGTAGTCCACCCTACCTCTCCACTGAACTACACTCTACAGTACAGAGTAACAGTAGTCCACCCTACCTCTCCACTGAACTACACTCTACTGTACAGAGTAACAGTAGTCCACCCTACCTCTCCACTGAACTACACTCTACAGAGTAACACAGTAGTACACCCTCCTCTCCCCTCTGTACTGGACTACAGTACAGAGTAACAGTAGTACACCCTACCTCTCCACTGAACTGTACAGAGTAACACAGTAGTCCACCCTACCTCTCCACTGAACTACACTCTACAGAGTAACAGTAGTCCACCATACCTCTCCACTGAACTACACTCTACAGAGTAACAGTAGTACACCCTACCTCTCCACTGAACTACACTCTACTGTACAGGTAACAGTAGTACACCCTACCTCTCCACTGAACTACACTCTACTGTACAGAGTAACAGTAGTACACCCTACCTCTCCACTGAACTACACTCTACAGAGTAACACACCATACCTCTCCACTGAACTACACTACTGACAGAGTAACACAGTAGTCCACCCTACCTCTCCACTGAACTACACTACTGTACAGAGTAACACACCATACCTCTCCACTGAACTACACTCTACTGTACAGAGTAACACACCCTACCTCTCCACTAACTACATTCTACTGTACAGAGAACACAGTAGTACACCCTACCTCTCCACTGAACTACACTCTACTGTACAGAGTAACACAGTAGTACACCCTACCTCTCCACTGAACTACACTACTGTACAGAGTAACAGTAGTCCACCCTACTCTCCACTGAACTGTACAGAG
This sequence comes from Salvelinus sp. IW2-2015, assembly GCF_002910315.2. Taxonomy (NCBI): domain Eukaryota; kingdom Metazoa; phylum Chordata; class Actinopteri; order Salmoniformes; family Salmonidae; genus Salvelinus; species Salvelinus sp. IW2-2015. Next base: position 29,819 of record NW_019944935.1, read on the forward strand.
TAACACAGTAGTCCACCCTACCTCTCCACTGAACTACACTACTGTACAGAGTAACAGTAGTCCACCCTACCTCTCCACTGAACTACACTCTACAGAGTAACACAGTAGTACAACCTCTCTCCCCTCTGTACTGAACTACAGTACAGAGTAACAGTAGTACACCCTACCTCTGTACTGAACTACACTCTACTGTACAGCGTAACACTAGTACACAGGGGACAAGCCTAGTACCTGGATAGATAAAACCTACAATCTAGAAGCAGACAGACAGGTAGTCAGCCCAATAAAGACCACAGGCAATTCACTTCCATATGTTTTCCAGCTCCAATGTCACAGTTGGTTTGAATGTATATATTGAATGTATTTGTCCATTGCAGGTTGATGGAGACAATATGGTTTGAGATGGAGTGATACTATAGACCTGCATATGGATGGACAGGCTGTTCTATAGCCGTCAGTGGACTTGTATTAGAGAAGCATATAGAAGGTTAATATATCAATCATACTAACACATGTGAGGATTGTCCAAACAAAGTGTAATCTGGTCAGACAAAAAACATTTATGCATATCCGATAAACACTGACAAAACCATCTCTGTAGTCATAACAACCATCACCATTGACGATCATATGAGCTATGCCAATTTGCTCATGAGAGGAAAATGTCAATTCCACAACTTCCATGAACCTGACGACAATGCAAACCCAACAACTGGGGACTGAACACACTAACAGCTATCATGTCAAACACAGGATGTGTGTCAAATGTCTTGTAGGCTCCTGTACTGTTCTATAATCTAGGCTCCTGTACTGTTCTATAATCTAGGCTCCTCTGCTTCTCCCTGTACCTCATCCTCCTCAGTCAATACTAATTCAATTTTTCTATAGCAGGGAATTCCCTGGCTGCCTCTTGGCAAGGCTTCTGAGATGAGTGTGGTGTGTTGTGTGTGTTGTGTGTGTGTGTGTGTGTGTGTGTGTGTGGTGTGTGTGATGAAGCAGAACACAAGTGGTAAAGCAGAGGGAGTTGAGACAGTGTTAACCATTTAAGTCATTTCTATATCTTTCATCTGAGACAAACAGAATCTATTGAAAACTCCCAACTCATATTCCATTACATGCAGGACCATTTGAGTTCCAGATTTGATGATCGAGTGAATAACTCTGTTATATACGGTTCTACAAACCAATGCATTGTTGTTATTGTTGATGTTTAATGCATACAAGATGATTCCCACACTCTGCTGCTTGTCTGCGTCATCCCGAGCCTCCTTGTCACATGGCAGCCATTTTGTGCCAAACAGAAGCCGCTTGAGTGTCCATGCCGACAGACCCGCTATCCAAACTTCATCTGTCCTGGACAACAGCCGTCAGGACACGAAGACATTCCCTCTACAGTCAGTATTAGACGCAGTAAATAAATCAATATGTGATTATACGCACAGAAGAGAAATGGCGAGATATGAAGAGAGTCTGTGAAAGACGTTGCAGGTCCGAGTACATACAGATTTCTCAAGCTACCACATGCACAGCGAAGTCCATTGAGGTGTAACATCTAGCATGGTGTCAAACTTGCGTGCCTATCGATAGATGTCGACTAATAGTGAGCCTGACCGAGAGGTATTCATGAGGCGACCGACTCAGTATGATGAGAGATAGCCACTCAGCACCGAATACTGAGTGCTGAGAGAGACAGATACATAGTGCGAGATTTCGGAGCGCTAGCGTCTTCACCCTCCTCCACCAAAAAATACTCATTACAACAGTAGGTGTTTTGGTTGTACATCACTGTTCGGTGTTTAATCCACCTGACAATTGCTGCTGCGCATGGATATGTAGTTATGTTATCGGTGAGGGATGGTTTGGACCCACCAACTTACCATCCGACCACAATATCACATCATACAATTCTCATTCAGACCAGGTGCCAAGGTTACACGAATTACATGCAGTCTCTAAGCTCGGTACACCGCTAGTACTTCTTCAGCTATAAATTACTAGTGTATAGTATAATATATATAATTTACAACCACATCAACACCCCATTGAACGGTATTATATGCTCCTAATTCATATATCCAAAAATTCACATGATATGGATTTGTAGATAATAGATTACTAAATTTAGCAGGCCAGGTAATAGTTAAATGATTTACAAGTCAAAGATTAAGACATTGCAGGTCACTAAGTACATAGATCTCTAGTCGACACATCTCCTCTCTAATAAACATCAGTTATCCATACTGACAACTATAATTAGTATCATATCCTAAAATGAATACTAACAAGTTAGTAAACAAAAACAATCGACACCTACTTATTTAAATTATACTCTCTAGTCACATAGACTCTTCGGACACCTTATCAACTGTCCTATCACAGATATGTCTCTCATGAGCTAGGAGTCCGGGGGTGGAATCCCCGATCCTCCTAGTACTAGGTGCTGTTGATTTATCACACTGTCTATAAAACCCTAGCGCGGATGGTCCTCCCAGTTAGCCTTGTAGTGTTTCATTTAGAATCATCATCTAGAGCTGTAGACACCTCGCGTGTTGGTCCTACCTCTAAGCTTAGGCCGATTCACTTATCACGTACAACGTACCTGCCGCACTCTGTTGACTTCCTTCCAGTTAGGCCTTTCCTTATCACTGTCTGAGACCTGAGTGGTTGGTCCTCTCATACATCTTCTCTCTTCCTACACAGTGGTAAAGCAGAGGGAGTTGAGACAGTGTTAACCATTTAAGTCATTTCTATATCTTTCATCTGAGACAAACAGAATCTATTGAAAACTCCCAACATTCATATGCCATTACATGCAGGACCATTTGAGTTCCAGATTTGATGAACGAGTGAATAACTCTGTTATATACGGTTCTACAAACCAATGCATTTGTTGTTATTGTTGATGTTTAATGCATACAAGATGATTCCCACACTGCTGCTTGTCTGCGTCATCCCGAGCCTCCTTGTCACATGGCAGCCATTTTGTGCCRAACAGAAGCCGCTTGAGTGTCCATGCCGACAGACCCGCTATCCAAACTTCATCTGTCCCTGGACAACAGCCGTTTCAGGACACGAAGACATTCCCTCTACAGTCAGTATTAGACGCAGTAAATAAAATCAATAGTGATTATCCACAGAGAGAAATGGCGAGATATGGAGAGAGGTCTGGKGCYGGTTTGGGTCCATATGTAGTCCAGCGATAATGCAAGGAGTCAGTGATTATATCTAGCATTTAAATTGGTATCGATAATTCCTAAATACCTTGACCAGAGGTATTCTAGCCGCTCTGTAAATGCACTCAGCACCATGACTATCTGAGAGGCTGATACAGAGTGCAAGGCCTCTCTCTCACCCTCTCCACCGAAAATAACTCATTTACAACAGTGTGTGTGTGTGTGTGTTTATCCACCTCAATTGCTTGCTGCAGGATTATATTTTCTGTTTGGCAGCTCGTCTACATAAGATTTCATTCAGAGGGGTAATACAGCAGTCTCTAGCCGGCTGGCTCCTCGCAATACTGTGGATTACACACACACACCCCTCGACGGTGCTCCAATTCAATTCAAAAATTCACATTTGAATGGATTTGTTAGAATGATTTACAAATTGAGGCCAGGTAAGGTAATGTTTACAGAAAGATAGACATTGCAGTCACAGTACAAGTCTCTAGTCGACACCCTCCCTCCAAAAACACATTTTCCTCTGACACTTTGTCATACCTAAATGAACTACAAGTTGAAACAAAACAACGACCCATTTAAATTATACTCCGTCATAGATCTTGGCACCTTTCATTATCACTGTCTGAGACCTGGGTTGGTCCTCCCAGTTAGGCCTTTCATTATCACTGTCTGAGACCTGGGTTGGATCCTCCAGTTAGGGCCTTTCATTATCACTGTCTGAGACCTGGGTTGGTCTCCCAGTTAGGCCTTTCTTATCACTGTCTGAGACCTGGGTTGGTCCCTCCCAGTTAGGCCTTTCCTTATCACTGTCTGAGACCTGGGTGGTCCTCCCAGTTAGGCTTTCTTATCACTGTCTGAGACCTGGGTTGTCCTCCCAGTTAGGCCTTTCATTATCACTGTCTGAGACCTGGGTTTTGGTCCTCCCGGTCTTAGGCCCCGTTCCATTATCCATTGTCTGAGACCGAAGTTGGAGGTTGGTCCTCCCAGTTAGAGGCCTTTCATTATCGAACTGTTCTGAAACCTGGGTTGGTCCTGCCCAGTTGAGCCTTTCATTATCACTGTACTGAAACCTGGGGTGGGTCCCTTTCCAGTAGGCCTATCTATTATCACTCGTCTGAACAACCTGGGTTGGTCCATCCCAGTTAGGACACCTGGTTCATTATCACTGGCGGGAAAACTGGGTTGGTCCTAAATCCAGTTCAACGGTGTGCAGCCTCTTAGTCATTAGCTAGACTGTCTGAACGGGTGGGGTTGGTCCTCTCCAGTCGACAGGATTTATAATTAGATCACATTCGTTGAGAGACCCTGGGTTGGTCATATCGGTCCCAGTATAGAAAAGTGTTCTCAGCATATTGGACCTGTATGGCTTTCATACTTTTCGATATTGCAGAGCGCACGTAATTTTTCCAATGTCACCACAATCAATGAATCGAGTGCTGAGTACTGGAGGCCTTGGTTGGGATTTAGGGGAAGGTGCTAGGTCAGGCTGTGCGTCCCCCGGGACGGTAAGTCTCACATGGTCCGCCGGACTTATCTAGGCTTGCGGCTGTGGACTCTGAATTAGTCTGAAAGTGCAATAATGTAAATTTTTTTGGCAACCAGATAACCAATTCACATAGAAATATGTGTTATATACTCTGGTTTTCGATTGAAAGAAAGTCTAAAAGAAGCGGTAGATCGTTCCTGTGCTCTATTCTCTATTCTCTCCGTTCTTCAGTTTTAGTTTTGCGCTTTTAATCTTTTCGGCTTCAAAGCTGAAAATATAATATTTTGGTTATGGATAATATTCACAGCAGTTAGATGGTACTTATGATTTCTCTAACGACATATACTTGTATGTTTTGGCACATAACTGCTTACGTGAATTTAGCTTCTCCATATCATTCTCCGGTTTGTTCCAGTTGTGCCTTTCATTATCACTGTCTGAGACTGGGTTGGTCTTCCAAGTTAGGCCTTTCCATTATCACTTCTCAGTAGGAGGAAGTTCACATGCAGGGAGAAAGGTCCTTGCTTGTTGAAAAACAATCCATTTTGTCTGCCATGTGCTACAGTATCTCGCTACTTTATTGGAAAAGGAAAACCTAGAAAATAACCCTTTATGAAATGTCTCTGTTTTAGGAGAGCGTGTCCTGTTTTGAACAGCTTCAAGGAGAGACTTCCTGTGACTGAGTGTTGGTCTTTCCAGTAACGGGTCGTATCTCAGCCCTGTTCTGGTGATGGAAACACACACTTCCCCTGAACACACGCACACACACTTCCCCTGAACACACGCACGCACACACACTTCCCCTGAACACACGCACACACACCTTCCCCTGAACACACGCACGCACACACACTTCCCCTGAACACAACGCACGCACACACACTTCCCTGAACACATGCACGCACACCCACTCCCCTGAACACATGCACGACACACACTCCCCTGAACACACGCACGCACACACACGTGCTCCAAGAAACAAGTTCACAGACTAGGACACACACCCTGACAGAGTCATTGTTCTACGAAATGAACTTTAGTGCAGCACAATGGGCAGAAACATTGATTCAGCCTGCGACAAATCACTGGAATTACTGCAACACATTGTTTAGTACACAACTACACAGTCAGACTGCCTCCTGGTACACACAACATAAAGCACAATGTTTACTACGTCAGGCAAGACAAGCATGAGCATCATCAACACAGATAGGAGAGGGAGAGAGAGAATGAAGGGAGTGTGTTAGCAAGACAGGGAATAGAGTGGTAATTACCACACTTTAGTCTTGTTGATTATAGTTCACAGCTTCTTCATGTTAATCATTTACCAGGGAGGACTGAGATTAACACTGAGCTAGGCACACAGCGGAGAGACACACACAGGAATATGAGAGAGAGAAACAAGTCTACTGGTGCAATCATAACTCCCTGATTAGGCCCAATTACAACAGACACTGTCAGCTTTCCATTGTACATTGATGAATATACACAGACACTGTCAGCTTTCCATTCAGTGTCTACAGTGCAGTACATGAACCCAGGTACATGATGAATATACACAGAGRAGCTGTAAAATAATAAAAGTCTTTTTCAATAAAGAAACAAACATAAATACTAATCTCTACCTTCTACTGCAGAGAGAGAGAGAGCTGGACTGGTATTCCTTACATATACAGTAAGTGTCCAAACTTGTTGAGGGAAAATAATCCTGCAACAACAAGAAATGTGAATTATAATTAAATGGGCATCTTCATAGGGGTTGATACATATTTCATAAGGGAAGGGAAAATCAAGTCTGAAATTTCAAACCACAAATACACTACTAGTTCTAAATGTCAGCTGTCGCCCCTCTCTGGGGGACAGAGGGGTGTGTAAAGGAGCAGGACTGAAGGGTGTTAGCGTGTGTAGAGGAGGAGAGGGTGAGCGAACCGAGAACAGGGGATAAAGGAGCAGACCAACCAAACAGAGACAGCGATATGGAGCATGAAAACCAAAATGKCAGAACCAAGCATGTGGCAGAACGAGTAGAGGCCAGGCCTATGTACAGACATGCATGGTCACCTACGTGGTAAACTAGTTTGGAGCCACAGATTCTTCAAGGTAAACCAAACGCCATGAGTGGAGTCTAAATCCACAGCAGAGAACTAGCCACAGCCTGCTACACACTGGGAGGAACGCTGCACACTGTAGCTACGCACTCACCACTAAATTAACTTTGGTTTATAACGGTTGTTTTATTTCACCTTTATTTAAACCAGGAAGTACCACAGAGATAAAGAATGTGGAGCCCTGGACAATGATACAGCTCCTGTAGAAAACAATCATTCAGGATATAAAACGACAACAAAACAAATCTACATTTCTACCTCTCCTGCTGTAAATCTCTGATTTAGACTAGAGCCAGATACATTTTAATACACTTTAATAACTTTAATCACTTTTTTAATAACGTTCAATTACTAGGTAATTACTCTTATTGCATATAAATGTGTGTAATGCTTAAAATGTACTCATTTATTAATAAGACATATGTATATTAGTTTATTAATACATATTAATGAATGTTCTATAAAGTGCTAGAGAAAAGTCTGCTAGCTAATTGTGCAGCAGTAATAAATTACAGCAGCCAGGCTATAGTCTTTGTTCCAGCCATTTTAACTAGATGGCTGACTTTATAAACCCCTGTTCACACATCACTGCTTCTACTTCATTAAAACTATAAATCTGGAAAAAGGTGACAGGCCAGGCTCCTAAATCATCTATATTAACAGCAGCCTGCTGTGTGTTGTGACTGTAGGAGCCTGGTGTTAATGTTAAATGTCAGCCGTCGCCCCTCTCGATCCTCCACTAGATCCTCACTGCAGTAGGATGACGCCACTAGACACTGATATCGGGTCAGTTTTGTTGTTCAGCCTTAATGGTTAAGGATCGGGTTTGGGGAGGGTGAGCTGATCCTAGATATGTGGTTAAAAGAGCACTGTGGTGTGGTATATTGCAGAGACAGAGGTAGAKGGAGGCAGTGGTYGCTTGGCCAGGTTTATGGGCCTTGGGATGGCCTATAGCTTCTCAACAGCAGCTCAGGGAAAATGGCTGAACCTAAACTAATCACACAGCCAATATCCTGYTCTGGACAGAGGGAGAGGAGAGGGCAGGGGAGAGAAGGAGAAGAGGGAGGTGCAGGAGAGTGGGCATGAGAGCAACAACACACACACTGGCCCCTGGGGACCCTGTCCTGGGTGCAGTATCACAGACACACTGATGGGTTTCTGATTGGGTGGTGCAGCAGAAAGTATTTTCCTTGCCACAGAGTGTGACCCTTCCAGCTTCCCCTGAGAGAGAGAGAGGTGCAGCGGTGTTTCCCAAGCAATTKTAGGTGGTTCACAATTGCAGGGCCCCGTTCCAAATAGTTATAAAACTCTTCCTTCATTCCTTGAGGAATTATATTTAATTGGTGAAAACAGTAGGATGGCAACCATACATTCAGTCATCCAATCACATACATGCAGGTCAGATTTCCTCAGGGAAGGGAGGAAGTATGCATTTCATAACATTTGGAACTGTCATCCACGTTAAAATATTTGGGTTCAGTTAAAGGGATACTTTGGGATTTTGGCAATGGTTTGGGCGGTATCCAGATTTTCATAACGTCATTGCGTCCTTCTCTCATCCAGGGATTTACGCTATTACCGGCTAAGTACACAAGGGGGTGCCACAAAAGGGGAAAAAAAGCCCATTGGGCGTCTATTACTAGAATACTGACAAAATTAGCACAAGTAATAGGTAATTTCCATGGAAGCTGTTAGCTAAATATCTGCAAAGACAGGCAATCAGCTCATAATGATATACATATATTGGTAGGTGCTACCAAATGTCATTTTTGGTTAGTTTGGACATTTACAAGTGAATGATGCCCCGTCTCCTCCTTAATTCAGCCACTTACTTAGATAACTAGCAAGTTAAACTTAGGGGTTGCGTTTTTCACAACAACAACAAAAAGATAACTCATAAAATAATATCTTGCAGCATTTTATTAACGCAGATCAAAAATGATTCTTATTGTAATTTCTGCTCAGCATCAGCTGCACTCCTCCATTGGATGAGAATTCACAAACAGGCCTATCAGCAGACAGCACTCAGACTGAGCTGCTTTTCTCCGGTAGACGGCTTTCCGGTAAAATGACAGATTAACTTTAAGCAAAACATTAGCAAATGTTGCTGGCTACATTTTTATGATAAACATTAGAAATGTGATGGCCATGAATCGTTTTAGAAAAAAATACCTCACTTTTTCATTGTAAGCTAATTTACTTGTGCGGCTGCCAGCCGAATAGCGTTGCACTCCTGCCAAATGTCTTGCACCAATACATTTTTTGCGAAGGAAAACAATACTTGCACGCCCCTGAATACTCTTTTGAAGCAGAAAAACACTTGACTTTCAATATAAAACACCACGTCTGTCAATAGACAACTGGACTCTCCTGCTCCAGCTTTCTCCTGTTGTGCCATTTACAAACAAACACCCGACTGGCTCAACTGTTCTGGGGAACTACGGTAAGCTTTATAATGGAAAATAATGAAGAACGGTGAAATGAAGAAAGCGATCTGCTTTATCTCCTAACATATTGCACATGTTGACTGCAGGTATTTACTTCAATTAGCTACAAATATTAAAATRTATTGAAAAACKKAAAAGAAAYAGTKTCAACGGTATTGACAGTGTTGAAAACTATTTCCAAATCCCCCAGTATACATGGTATACCGCCCAGGGCTGATGAGGCTCTTTATCTACTTCCCCAGAGTCAGATGAACTCATGGATACCATTTTTATATCTCCACGTGCAGTTTGAATGAAGTTGATAACTAGCGCAATTGCTAACTAGCGTTAATTTCAGCATTGGCTCGTGAAACTACCTCCACCCTCCTTAATACTGGACGCAGATACATTATAAATTGTAAAAATTCTGAAGTATCCCTTTCAGGCCAATCAGATCAGTGATTGATGAACACAGCCCTGTATGTTGCTGGGGCCCCTACCTGGCTGGCCGGACAGTCGGTTAGTAAGATATGGGATCCCTGAGGTGGTGCAGCTTCCACAKTCTTCAATTAGCTGCTTGGTAACACCTGGATCCGCAGGTGAACYTCTCTCTGCCTGACTAATGACCCCAATCAACTCATTACACACACACTATACAAAACCACACAGCACRCTCCCATTACCAACTAAACACTTACACATGGCGGTGGTTTGGAGTCAAACACACACCTGTCAGCAGAATACTTCAGTATCTAGGTCCCTGTTTGAATGCTTCCTACATATAAATCACTACCACAACATGGCTAGACAAGTGAAAGCAAGGGTTTCCACTACAGAACTAACACAGTCATGTCAGAACAGTGATTATTACCTCAATGAAGGAAGGAGGGAAGAATACGTCTGTAAAGTATTCATTCAAACTAGGTCTATTGCTTTGCCTCTTTAAAAAGAAAAAGCTCTGCAAAGACTGGGCTCATATCCACAAAGACGCTGGCCCATATCCCAAAGACCTGGGCTCATATCCACAAAGACCTGGGCCCATATCCAAAAGACCTGGGCCCATATCCACAAAGACCTGGGCATATCCACAAAGACCTGGGCCCATATCCACAAAGACCTGGGCCCATATCCACAAAGACTGGCCATATCCACAAAGACCTATGGGCCATATCCACAAAGACCTGGGCCCAAATCCACAAGCATACTAAGATCAGTTTGAACTTTAGTTATATGGACAGATCCTAGATCAGCACTTCTACTCTGAGATACTTTGTGGATGGGGGCACAGGTTTTAGGCACCGCTAGGTTGCTAAGCAGTAGCCAACCAGCAGAGCTCATGACTTCATGCTCCAGACCTGACATGGGGGCCTGGTGTAGACCCACCTGTGCCAACTTAAGTACTGTAAGTCTTTTGGCGGGATGCCTAGATGGCATAGGTCTATTCGTTTTCTTTCATATTGTTCTTTGTTTTGTCAGTCTTTTTTCATAAATTTTTGGCAACCATAATTTTTT
>NW_019944935.1:44690-47190 GCF_002910315.2 Salvelinus sp. IW2-2015
GATGTACCCCGAAAGGAAGGTATTTTGGTGAATTGTTTGAGAACGTTTGAACGGAGTATTGCGTAATAAAGGTGATTCTCTCTGCGTTAACCGGGGCCACTAGTCTACCTGTCACCGAATTTTTCACCAAACACTCCCACCCCGTCCCCTCGTGCTTCTTTCCGTGGTCGCCTGCCTCGCCCGCTAACCGTGATGGCGTGCGGTTGGAGTCCGGGAGCTGTCACGGTTTGGAGAACTACCGTTTTCCTGCTCAACATCGCGTGCACAGCGTCGGCCAAGAGACACGTCGTCTACTGGAACTCCACCAACCTAGGTGAGCATAGTGTTTCTAGAACAACCAGGAAATCCTCCCGCTGCTCTGAAACTGGGGAATAGTTTGGGGATTGTTCATTTGGTAGAGTTTATGCATTGCTCATTTGGAACAAGTCCATGAACTCCCTTTCTCCATTATCTCACGTTTCTGCATGAGTAGCCCACGTCCTTTTGCATTAGCCTACTGCACAGACAGGACAACACCATGGTGTTTATGCATATTAGTCCACTTTGAGTGAACTTGTAGCACATTGAGATTGGGCAACGTTCAACCTCCAACCCTGTGGTGCCCTAACTGAGCAGTGTGATAGGCCTAACTATAACAGGAGTCAGGACTTCTCCTTCCTACATTCATGTCAAACATCCAACCCGGCTTTTACCTGTATTGACATGCTCACCTGCACGGTTATGCAAGAACTAACCTTTAAACAGTGATGGCTGCCCATGCAGGTCAACAGGCATGAGTCAAGTGTGCTGACAGCTTCTCCAACCCACCCACATTACCCAGTCCTTACTAATCATAACCCACAGCTAGTCTTCATCATACCCTGGTGAGGACAGCTTCTCCAACCCAGCCACATTACCCAGTCCTTTACTAATGCATAACCCACAGCTAGTCTTCATCATACCCTGGTGAGGACAGCTTCTCCAACCCAGCCACATTACCAGTCTCTTTACTAATGCATAACCCACAGCTAGTCTTCATCATACCCTGGTGAGGACAGCTTCTCCAACCCACCCACATTACCCAGTCCTTTACTAATGCATAACCCACAGCTAGTCTTCATCATACCCTGGTGAGGACAGCTTCTCCAACCCACCACATTACCCAGTCCTTTACTAATGCATAACCCACAGCTAGTCTTCATCATACCCTGGTGAAGACAGCTTCTCCAACCCACCCACATTACCCAGTCCTTTACTAATGCATAACCCACAGCCAGTCTTCATCATACCCTGGTGAGGACAGCTTCTCCAACCCACCCACATTACACAGTCCTTTACTAATGCATAACCCACAGCTAGTCTTCATCATACCCTGGTGAGGACAGCTTCTCCAACCCACCCACATTACCCAGTCATTACTAATGCATAACCCACAGCTAGTCTTCATCATACCCGGTGAGGACAGCTTCTCCAACCCACCCACATTACCCAGTCCTTTACTAATGCATAACCCACAGCTAGTCTTCATCATACCCTGGTGAGGACAGCTTCTCCAACCCACCCCACATTACAGTCCTTTACTAATGCATAACCCACAGCTAGTCTTCATCATACCCTGGTGAGGACAGCTTCTCAACCACCCACATTACCCAGTCCTTTACAATGCATAACCCACAGCTGTCTTCATCATACCCTGGTGAGGACAGCTTCTCCAACCCACCCACATTACCCAGTCCTTTACTAATGCATAACCCACAGCTAGTCTTCATCATACCCTGGTGAGGACAGCTTCTCCAACCCAGCCACATTACCCAGTCCTTTACTAATGCATAACCCACAGCTAGTCTTCACATACCCTGGTGAGGACAGCTTCTCCAACCCACCCACATTACCCAGTCCTTTACTAATGCATAACCCACAGCTAGTCTTCATCATACCCTGGTGAGGACAGCTTCTCCAACCCACCCACATACCCAGTCCTTTACTAATGCATAACCCACAGCTAGTCTTCATCATACCCTGTGAAGACAGCTTCTCCAACCCACCCACATTACCCAGTCCTTTACTAATGCATAACCCACAGCTAGTCTTCATCATACCCTGGTGGGGACAGCTTTGCTGTTGAAACATTGGTAATAAATTAAGTGTTGCATGGATATGGGCCCAGGTCTTTGTGGATATGGGCCCAGGTCTTTGTGGATATGGGCCCAGGTCTTTGTGGATATGGGCCCAGGTCTTTGTGGATATATTATGATCACCAGAACGGGCCATAAATGTTTTCAGATGGCAGTTTTGGCCTCTAAAAATAGTTTATTATGATCAAGTTCAATCCACACGTTGAATTATTTTAAATTGCACCACAAATGGAGAGTGATCCATTCTGACTACTAAATTAGTCACACAGAACCATGTGCCGACACAGACCAATCCATGCTCTTTGCACGTGCAACTAAGGGGGTGTGGTGTGCTATCCAGATGAGAGGGCGGAGTCAAAGAGCTTGTCAAGAGGAGATGGAGGTGC
>NW_019944935.1:52665-57033 GCF_002910315.2 Salvelinus sp. IW2-2015
CAGGGATCGAGAGTTGATAGAGGACAGAGAGTTGGAGGTAGACATGATGAGAGTGGAGAGGCAGAGAGAGTGAAGAGACCAAGCAGAGTGAGAGAGCAACAAGAGAGACAGGGAGAGACAGAAGACAGAGAGAGAGCAGAAATAGACAACGAGTAGAGCAGACCAATAGACAGACGAGACAGACAGAAGACAGGACAGACAACAGACAGCACGACGAAGACAGGACAGACAGGACAGGACAGGAGAGAGCATGACAGACAGACAGACAGACAGAAGAGCAGAAGAGAGACCGAGCAAGAGAGACGAGACAGAGAGAACACAGAGAGATGAGAAAGACAAGACAGAGAGACACACAGAGAGAGACACAGACAGAGAGACAGACAGACGAGACAGAGACAGCAGACAGACAGACCAGCAGACAGACAGCGGACAGACAGACAGACAGACCAGACAGACAGACAGACAGACAGACAGACAGACAGACCAACGGACAGACAGACAGAAGACAGACAGCAACAGATCAGACAGACAGACGACGAAGAGAGGGAGAGAGGAGAGAGAGAGAGAGAGAGAGAGAGAGAGGACAGTAGGACAGAGACAGAGACCAGAGACGAACAGAGACAGACAGAGGAACAAGACAGCAGACGACAGAGAGAGACAGAGAGAGAGAGACAGAGAGATGAGACAGAGAGAGAGACACGAGAGAGAGACAGAGAAGAGACAGAGAGAGATAGAGAGAGTGATAGAGAGAGAGATGGAGTGATAGATGGACGAACCGCGGCGCATTAAGAGAGGACAAGAGAGAAACCAGAATCCACTGGACTCCCCAATTTACTGACCAGTGAATCCTAATAAGAAAACTCCAGGCTCTCAAAGTTAAAAAGAAGCATGCAGAGCCTAGATGCATCCTTAAATGAGATGCCTCAAAATCACTTTAGTGCAAAATTCTTCAATTTGCATATTAAAAACTGTTTTAATTTTGATTCCGTAGTGTAGTTATTTCCCTACAATCTGGAATCCAAGACTCATTAACCCCTATCGTTAAGGAACGGAGACAAATTTGACCCCAAACAGATACAGAGCATTCTTTGTGGGTGGAACAGTAACCGTTGGGGCAAGGTTTCTTCTGTAGACTATAAATGTACGAGTTCTAAACTTCCTTAATAATGCCACAACGTCTCTTGGTAAAAGCCCAACTTGGCAAATTTTATACCAAAACAATTCGTACAACTGATCCATATTTACACCCTACACCACCCTGATAGATAAAACATGTCCACCAAAATAATACCAAAATAGGGCGCTTGCTTTATCGACTTCCAAAAAGCATTTTTTGATTCTATTTGGCATACAGGACTTTCTACAAAGTTATTGAAAGTGGTGTAAGGGCGGTATAACATATGACATTAATTAAAATCAATGCTATACTCGCAAATACGCTGCAGCATTAAAATTGGCCAAGAAAAGAACAGAATTCTTTTCTAACCAGGGCGGGCCTTCGTCAGGTTTTAATCTGAGACTCCTGCACCTCTCCAATATTTACATCAACGAATTGGGCCACTATTCTAGAAAAATCCTCAGCCCCCTTGGTGATTCAGTCTCCACAATTTCAGAATTTAAATGCTCTCTCTTCACAGATGACCTACTGCTGTTACAACCTGATTTTCTTTCGTACTTCCCTCTGTACGAGGCGGTAAGAAATGTCGCGACCAACTTGCGCAGCGTGCGTATGTGCTCCATTAATATTTATTTTAATGAACAACACGAAACACAGAAACAAACAACAATAAACTGCTCACCGTGAAATTACAAAAACCGAAACAGTTTTCCGTGGGACAAACACTGACACGGAAAATAACCACCACGAAACCCCAGGTGGAAAAAGGCTACCTAAGTATGATTCTCAATCAGAGGACCAACTAACGACACCCTGCCTCTGATTGAGAATCATTACGCAGGCCAAACGAAAAAAAAACCAACATTAGGAAAATACCAAACATAGATAACCCACCATACTCCACGCCCTGACCCACTTAAAAAAAGAAATACAAAATGGCATACTTAGCGGTCAGTAACGTGGACACTATGTCTGCTGGTCACCCACAGCACATGGCCTACAGCAGTAGCCTGGACCTGCTTAGAGCCATTACTGCCAGACATGGGCCCTGGCAGTTAAACCCCAAAAAGACTAAAATAATGCATTTTCCAGAGAAGCATTCCAGATCTCAGGTGGAATTAGCCAAACTTCTCAATTGGTACCCAAAATATATAAAGAGTACTGTACACACCTACAATTACTTAGGTTTAAAAAATTAAGCTCAACTGGGCACACCTTAATGAGGCAGTGAATGAACTGAGAGAAAAAGCACGCAGGGCATTCTACGTCATTAAAAAAAGGCAAAAATTCAAATTGAAAATTAACCTATTAAAATTTGGCCTTAAAACTGACGTGAACATGTCATTTTGAACCAAAATTGCATCTTTATGGGCAGCGACCGTGTGGCGGTCCACTTTGCAAAACATATGATTTCATCAAATGGCGACAAAAACACCCCATTGAAACCCTGCATGCAGCGAGTTCTTGTAAGATTCTCCGAACATGTCCAGAGGAAAACTACAAACAATGCATGCAGGGCAGAATTAGGCCAAATATCCACTGAATAATAAAACTCAAAAAAGAGCAATTAAGTCTTTGCGAACATCTAAAATACCAGTGACCCCCTCTCATATCATTACCAAGCCCTGGCTAATGCCAAGAGCTGAGCAAAGAAAAGAGTTCCCCTCATCCAGCTGTCCTGGGGGCTTGAGTTTCACAAAACCTGTTCATACTAACCACATCTCTTCCTCCCCCTATTTAATGTCCTGTTTGCAGCCTATAATGTAACCTTTATATGAGGTAGTGACTCAACAACATCTCAACCATAACAGATGTGAGACTGGTAATAAAKAAATACTWCCCCTCAGTCATGGYGAAACCTTCTCCGTTACTCTTCACATGTATTTGTTGAGGTTTCTATGAGGACCACCTTTTTAAATACAATCTATCAGTTACTGTGTGTCTCCATGGATGGATGTGTTCATGATGCTTTGTGTGTGTACAGTATGTGTATGTGTGCCGTGTGTATATGTGACGGTGTGTGTGTTTTTGTGAGTGAGGATCTGATGGGGATTTTAGCAGACATGTTTCTGTCGCTAGGAACTAAAAGCTATTTAATTATTCCCCTTTGGGACATTTAAATGGGCCGGACCACTTAAAATTATGGGATAGAGATGAAAATGCAGATTTCCATCAATGACTTTTTTCCCATCAACGTTTTCCTGTGAGTTATTACTGCGGAATGAGACACCAGCAGTGTGTGTGTGTGCGTGTGTGTGTGTTTGTGTGTGTGTGTGAGAGAGAGAGAGAGAGATAAAGCCCCTTGAATTGAATTGAATTGAGACAGAGAGAGACTCCCTTGACTTTGTTATTTTAAATGAATTATGAAAGCATTTAATTAAAATGAAAATGTGCACCGTGTTTTCTTCTAAACCCAATCCATGTTCCCGAGGTAACTCAGTGTTCATATGCCTGCCTAACTGCTCTAGGAGGAAATGTAAAATAAAACACATATTGTTCCTGGACTACAGCAGCCACTTCATAATGACATTATTTTAATAAACATTATCTCAAAGCCAGACTGAGGAAATACAGTTGACGGGAACATACAGTATGATAGAAAACGTGTGTCTAATTCCCGTGTTCTGAAAGTTAGTTCTGAATGTAACRTAACACTATGAATTTACGGTCAGATTGCTGTTATTGTCTATCTGCTGTTCCATTTGAGGTCTCCATATCTGTCTGTTTATCCTCCTCTCCTCTCGTCCTCTCTTCTCTTCCCTTCACTCATTACAGAGATGGGGGAAAAGTGATATCTTTCTAATGATTACCCTCTCCCCCTCTCCTCCTCTACCCCTCTCCCCCTCTCTCTGTCAGTAAATGAGGGAAAGTGATATGGTTCTCTAATGACCAGTGTGAATAATGGGGATCTAAATAAAGGCTCAGTTTAGTGTTAGAATGCTCCCTTCCTCTAGATCTCTTCCTCTAGATCTCCTCCTCTTGATCTCTTCCTCTAGATCTCTTCCTCTAGATCCCTTCCTCTAGATCCCTTCCTCTAGATCTCTTCCTCTAGATCCCTTCCTCTAGATCTCCTCCTCTAGATCCCTTCCTCTAGATCTCTTCCTCTAGATCCCTTCCTCTAGATCCATTCCTCTAGCTCTCTTCCTCTAGATCCCTTCCTCTAGATCTCTTCCTCTAGATCCCTTCCTCTAGATCTCCTCCTCTAGATCTCTTCCTCTAGATCCCTTCCTCTAGATCTCTTCCTCTAGATC
>NW_019944936.1:0-9927 GCF_002910315.2 Salvelinus sp. IW2-2015
AACCAGCTGCTTAACTGGGGAGAGCATATACCAGGTCATTCTGTACTGATTTAACATAGCATCAGCATATTCAATTATTCCCTGTTATGAGAAAACAAACACAACTCAGTCGGTAAAAGATTAAAATGCTCAAATTTCATAATTTGGCATATTACTGGTTAAAACCACCAGACCCTTAAAGCAAAAGCTTATGGTGTAAGGCCAATAGGGATCGCATTCCCCGTTAACAATCCAACATCTCACGACTGTTAACTAGATCTAGATATATTTGGATCTCCACTTTCATTAAACTAGGTACTAAAGAACGTGTCCTCTACTCTGCACAATGATTGAGCTTCTGGATGCGTGTTACGTGTTAAAATTGACGCTCTCATTCTTAAAAAACATTTTGAGATTGTGCCCTCTATTAATGGGGAACGGAAAGCAGGGGAAATTCGGGCCCCTGCCCTGAATGGGGATAACCCAATTTTGGGGAAAATGTATTTGTTCTCTAAAACCCAGCAACCAGACAATACATTATAAGCTATACATAAGAATTATGCAACCCATTAATGTTTTAAGATGAAGCTGATTCCTCCTCCCAAATATGTGATAGATGCTGTATGAATACTGTTGTAACCAATGTTTTTGGAATGTCCTGGTTGTTCACCTAGTTTCTGGTCACATAGTTCCAAATGTCCTTACAAAAATGTGTTTCCCTGTGAATATCCACTTAATTTTTGTTGATTGTAACTGGTTCCCAGAAAATCAATCATTAATGGCGGGTTAAAACAGCAAAAAAGGTTATCTTAGTGGATTACCCCTAAATACTCTTGCCCTCAAACACGGTTATTTATTTTCCAAGATAATTGTTTCTATATGAGCGTCAAGCGCCATGATAAACAAAGCTCGGCCAATAAATTGAGGCATGGGGATGTATTAACCAAAACTCTTCAGATATAAACACTCTTGAAACAAGCAATGGACACATGGTAAGGGACGTTGAGATAGACATTCTATTTTCTGAGAATAATATAGATATTTTTCTTATTGTAAATTCACTTCTTCTTGTAAATGTCTAATTTGTTCTGGAAAGAACAGGTAGTCAGCTAGAGATGATGTACCCAGAACGCTTCTGTGGAGCTTTGACTCTGGGGGCACATGCAAGAGAGAGACTGTTTTAATAACAGGTAACACACTTATTAGGCCATAATCTAAAATCATGTGGACTTTGGGTTCAGTTTCAAAGTAGAATAGCGGTCGAACCTGGGCAAAGCAAAGTCATTGGATTGCTTATACAAAATTAAGGTATTTAAATGAGTTGATTTAATTAGTGAAGATATAAATTACTTTTTTTTAATCAAGGGAAATTAGGAGTAAAAACCTGAGTAACAATAAATCTAGCCCTATTTTGTTTAGGTCTTCTGCTAACTAAGAAAAGATGCAACACACCTGATGTAGATTTACTCTGCGTGCTGGGGTCAGAAGGCAGGGGTCAACCCTAGTGGAGAAGAGATTTCCCAAACAAACGTAAATATTAATATCTAAGGTCATTCAATAGCAAAAAGAGAAGTTGTACACGTCCTGACAGAGTTATTATGTGTTTTGCTTGTTTAAGTGTGGTCAGGACGTAGCTGGTGGGAATTCTATGTTGTGTGTCTAGTTTGTCCTGTTTCTGTGGTCCGCTAATATGGTTCTCAATCAGAGGCAGCTGTAATCGTTGTCCTGATTGAGATCATGATATAGAGGCTTGTTTTGTGTGGATTTTGTGGGTGATTGTTTCTGTCTCTGTGTTTGTGTTCTGCACCAGATAGACTGTCTGCTTCACTTTTGTTATTTGTTCATGTTCACCGTTTAATTCTTATTAACATGTTGAACATAACCGCGCTGCATTTTGGTCCTCTCCTTCATCCAGGAGGAAAGCGTTACAGAAGTACACTACACATTACCTAAAATCAGAATGGACTAAAAGTACACAACTTGGACTGAATTAAAGCAGCTATGAGTGGGTCATTCATCATCGGATGGGCTTTAGTGAATTAATGGTAACAAAATATACATGTAAATTTAAAATTAGTGGGCCTACTTTACTGGTAGTTGATCCACTGTGGTGTCTGGGGTCAAAAAGTAGAAGTACAGTCGAAACTAGGGAAGCAAATATAATTACACAAGAAGTCAGGTATTTACATATGTTGGTCTCTTAATTTTTACAGGCCCGCTAATCTAAACCATTGACCAGTACTAATTGGTATTTGCAGAGATGGTCATTTAGAGCCGCAACACACCTTCTGTAGGACTGCACTGTCGTGCTGGGAAGCACCAAGTAGATCTGAGACCTGGAGTTCAAACCCACTGAGAAAACACATAATAATGAAATTGACGATTATCAATGATCGATCTATTGATTATCATGGTGTTGTTGGCCTTTTGAAATACTTCATGGACTTTATCTATTCAAAGTGGGGCAAAGTAGACTACTCACATTTTACTATGGACAGATTGCTTCTAGCCTGGTAATTATATTCTCCTCATATAGAGAGATAAGACAATTCATAAGGTGATACAAGTCTTTCAGGACAGATACGTGTTGATTGTTGTTATCAGCTTCCTAAATAAGTCCCATGTTCTAACAGCAGAAGCCTAATATGCATAGATACGATCTAAACATGAACAGTTCAACAAGAATTTTAAAACTACACAACCGGGACTCAACACCAGATCAGCCTGGACCTGTCCAGAATAGACAGTGTGGAATCCAATTCAAAGTGCTGTGCTCAAGGAGCGAGCGAGATGAGTGAGGATTGAGTTGTGGGGGGGGTCAGAATGAATATAGTCTTTAACAAATCCAAAAGGGTAAGTCCGGGTAGTCAGATCATGAAGACCTGCAGCACTGATAGATTCTTACTGTATAGATAATGACTCACCTGTAAAGCTGTACCCATCACTGCGTGGTGAGAGAGAGTTTGGTCCTGAGCTCACGCTGTAGTCACAGCTCACCTCCTTACTCCTCACTGACTGTAGACTTCTAATAAGATCATTCTCATCCACAGAGAATTGACAGAACCAGCATTTGGAATCTGTGTGTTTCTTCTTCCAGACGTGTGCTCTAAAAAGACGCTTACTCTGCTCTCCAACATACAGGTTACAGGTGGTGTCATTACTGACAGAGCCAGGAATTAAACAGGTGATGATGAGGTTCTCTTTCAGACTAACTGTAATATTTGGTTTCTGACCTGTTGGGAGAGGACAACGACTTAATGAAGTACAAGGCACACTATTCTGCACATAACAATATATTGTAGAGCCTGCAGTCTTTCACTATGCAAGTTCAAATCATGATGGTCATAAACATGACATGGACTTATGATTTGTATAACTATTTTGAATTAACTTGGACTGATTTAAAAACATTAATTAAAATTAATGAATTTGTTCAAAATAAGTTAGCAATAAATTAAGCATTTRCCCAATGGGGACAGACGTCAGTTCTACACCTCGTTTTGATTTACATTTGATTGAGTTGTCAACTAATGTGAATTCAAAGTGAAATCAACAACATTTCATCCATGTCATTGGATTTAGGTTCAATGTTGGGTGAAAAAAAGACCAACATTCCCAAAATTATTTTGGCAAATCCAATACATTTTCCACGTTGATTTAATGCCATCAGAAGGAAAAAACTATAATTTGTGAAAAAGAGGTATAAACAATGTTTATTCAACAAGTTTTTGCCCATACTAATAAACCTGCCCTTAAAAAATGTACATACAGTATATATGTATTTCATACATATTTCTGTATTTTTATGTAAGTATCTTACCTGTAATAATGTATTGATCACTGCGGGGAGACAGAGAGAGTGATCCTGTGTTCACTCTGTAGTCACAGCCCACATCTCTTTCCAACTGCAGATGCCTGAACAGATCATTCTTAGTAACATTGAAGGTACAGAATAGTTTGGATAATGCTGTGTTAAATCTCCTGACCCAAGCCTCTTTGTAGGCCTGAGGCTGGTCTCCAGTGTACAGGTTACAGCTATGACCATCACTGACAGACTCAGGAAGTACACAAATAATGGTGATGTCATGAGAAGATTCGTCATTGACACTAATGTCTGGTTTCTGCAGTTTACCTGTGAGGAGAAGACATCAATAACTGTCCATACTGTAGGTTAATGAGAATACACAACTCTTTCTGTACTAGATAACAAAAAGAGTAAGAACTAAATAGTCGGTATATATAGCTCAGCCCCCGTGAGTGACCTCGTACAGGGTGAGGGTTTAGGACCTCTCCCCTCTGTGTAGAAGTAACACTGAGACACAGAGACAGATGGAGGAGAGTCACAGCTCAGCTGAACTGAGTCTCTCTCTCTGATGACTGTAGAACTCACTGTCAGCTTGGGCTGAGGGAGGTCTGTAATGTCAGAATCAGGAAGTAAACCACTTTCAACAGTTTGCTAAAATACATTGCATGAAACAAACCCTAAAATCTAAAAGTGCATAACTTCATCTCTTATTGCTTCAGTCAGTATTTAAAATGTATATTATATAAATAATAATCTGTGTGTAATCTTGAACCAGAATAGAAAAACACTGGGGTTAATAATACATACCCTGCTTACCCAGGAGAGTGACTGAGACAGGGTCACTGTAAGGAGAGTACATAGACATCTCTACAGCATAGTAGATACATCTCATGTTGACCTTGATGGTTGGACCACGACCTGCCCATTCAAGCAGCTTGTTCCCTGTGAGTGACTGATGACAGGATGTGGTATGTTGAAATGTTGGAAATGTTGTCTTTCCTCTATGTAGAAGTAACACTGAGACACAGAGGTAGATTGAGAAGTGTGACATCTCAGCTGAACTGTGTCTCTCTCTCTGATGACTTCAGGACTCACTGTCAACCTGGGAAGAGGAGGGCCTGTAAGATCAGAAGAGAGGAGTATTTCAAATGCTTGACTTGTTTTGAGAAATTTACTGACAACCATTAAATTGAATTTAAATATGCATGTCTATTATAAAATCAAGTAAATCTATCAACATTTAATGTCTAAAAACATTTAATGTCTAAAAACATGTATCTTCAAGTTTATTGAGACTAAAGGATTTTGATAATAAGGTCCATTCGTTCATATAATGATAGTATGTGGAAATATATATTGTTTTAAGTAATGGCTTATTACAACATACGTAAAAATATTCCAGACTGTGTTGAGGAAGATCTGAGAGGACAGAGGAACTGAGCATTTTGTTACTGGTTTGGGAAATGTACTGTCAGCCGTTAACATAAAACAATCACACTTAGTTTTTTCAGACCCTGATCTTTGAGAATAATTCCCAGCGATAGTATGGGAAATAATGGGGATATAATATATTGCTTCATGCAACGGCTCTTTACAAAAGACAATAATAACGTTATTGGTATATTTGTAGAGGACCAATTGAGCAGTACAGTGTTTGCAGTGTTTACAGCTATAGACATTTGTTTTACCCTGAATTTGGACAGAAGTAGGTTCACTGTATACGGATTTAAACTGCCAACCTTCAGCACTGTGTTGTATTAATCATTTATCAGTCATTCCTGTTGAATTCATAGTGTCAGATGGATACGCTATCAGCTAATGTTAYGTTTGAATGATAAGARTAAATACCATGATTATTATTATATTTTTCCAGGGTAACTAAAAACTCATAATTATGATACTGACCTTGGGCTTTGATGGATTGGAAGGTATCTAGAAATTATAAAATATGTTATCGTCTGACATTCTAAAAAATGAATTCTACATGAGATACCTGAACACTTCACACAAGTTGGTAAAGTAGCATAATCTACTGTAATGCATTAATGGGGTTTAAGCGATGGCCATTATTTTCTGAACAAAATGTAAAATAATGATAGAGAGCAATAAATAAGATGATTAATGGAATAAGATACAAGACACTCATCATAGTCATGAGATTCAAAAATATCAAGAGTTCCTAAAGTAAAAGACTAAAAGAGGGGAGAGAAGAAGAGGAATATCCTGTAGCACAAACAGATGATGAAACTGTAGAAATGTAGAAATAACTCACCAAAAAGGAGGATGACCAAGAACAGATGACCAGCCATATCAGGGATGAACAATGCCATTTGTCAGACAGCTACATACTGTTAGTCTGACTTCACAGTAAGGTGTGTGACTGAGTCAGAGGATTGTTTGAATAGAGAAGTAGATGTGGAGCTYRTTCACTACAAAACCACAGAGAGCAGAAACCTAAACCCCAGACKCATACAGCAAGCGTGAGCTAATGTTGCAGAGGTAAGGGTATCTGAATAATCAGAATAATTTATCGGTCATACACTCCCCTCCATATGCATGTGGACAGTGAAGTCCCAAAAATATATTTGGCTCTTTTCTCCAGTATTTTAGATTTGAGATAGAATGTTTTCATTAAAGAGACAGTACAGAATTTCCCCTTTATTTTAGGATATTTTCATAAAGTTTTCATTCCCCTTGACTTATTATTATAATTATTATTATTTTTATTATTCTGTTACAGCCTGAGTTCAAAATGTATTTTAAAAAACATGTCTCACCCATCTACACACAATACCCCATTATGACAAACTGAAAACATTGAAAATGAAATAGAGAAATATCTCATTTTGATAAGTTTTTACACCCCTGAGTCAATACTTTGTAGAAGCACCTTTGGTAGCGATTACAGCTGTGAGTCTATCTGGGTCTCTAAGTCTCTAAGAGCTTTCCACACCTGGATTATGCAACATTTGCCCATTATTCTTTTCAAATGTCTTCAAGCTCCGTCCAATTGGTTGTTGATCATTSCCAAACAACCGTTTCAGATCTTGCCATAGATTTTCAAGTAGATTTAACTCAAAACTGTAACTCTGCCTTTCACTGTCTTCTTGGTAAGCAACTCCAGTGTAGATTTAGCCTTGTGTTTTAGGTTAATATCCTACAGAAAGGTGAATTCCATCTCCCAGCGTCTGGTGGAAAGCAGGTTTCGACCAGGTTTTCCTCTAGGACTTTGCCTGTGTTAGCTCCTTACATTTATTTTCTATCCTGAAAAACTCCCAGTCCCTTAATGATTACAAGTATACCCATAACAAGATGCAGCCACCACTGTGCATGAAAATATGGAGAATGGTACTCAGTAATGTGTTGTATTCTATTTCCCCAAACATAACATTTTGTATTCAGGACAAAAAGTGAATTGCTTTGGCACAATTTTGCAGTATTACTTTAGTGCCTTGTTGCAAACAGTTACAAGCTTCATTCTTTTCACTCCGTCATTTAGGTTAGTATGGTAGATTAACTACAATGTTGTTGATCCATCCTCAGTTTTCTCCTATCACAGCCATTAAACTCTGTAACTGTTTTAAAGTCACCATTGGCCTCATGGTGAAATCTATATGAGTGGGTTTTTTCCTCTCTGGCAACTAAGTTAGGAATGATGCCAGTATCTTTGTTGTGAGTGGGTATATTGATACACCATCCAATGTGTAATAATAACTTCACCTTGCTCAAAGGGATATTCAATGTCTGCTTTTTTTACAAATAAGTTTCCTTCTTTGTGAGGCATTAGACAACCTCCTGTTTTTTTGGGTGAATCTGTGTTTGAAATTCACTACGCGACTGACCCGACTTTACAGATAATTGATGAGGTAGTCATTAAAAATCATGTTAAACACTATTATTGCACACAGAGTGAGTCCATGTAATGTATTATTCGACTTATTTTGGATTTACATAACAAAGGAATTAATACTTATTGACACTTTTTTAAATTTATTAATTTTCAACATAATTCACTTTGATATTATGCGGTATTGTGTGTAGGCCAGTAACAAAAAAATCTAAATTTCATACATTTTAAATTCAGGCTGTAACATAACAGAATTTGGAAAAAGTCAAGGGGTGTGAATACTTTCTGAAGGTATTGTTGTTTTACCATTTAGATATAAAAACACTTTATGTATATAGTCCCCCAATTCAAGAAGTCATAAGTATTTGGACAAATTAATTTATAGTGTATTAAAGTAGTCAAACATTATGTATTTTGGTCCTAAATTCTTTAAACCCAATAAATGCATCAAGTTTGTGACTCAACAACTTGAGTTTGTATGCATTTGCAGTTTGTTTTGGTTGTGTTTTGGATTATGTTTTGCCAATAGGAAATTAATTGTATCCAACTGTTATGGAAGGAGGTATCAAACAGTCAACATAATATACATAATACAGTAGATTTAGCATTTACTAGGGAGAAGAAATAAGAAAAATGCTCAAAGGGGAGTATGCCCCGGACCCCTCCAAAAAAAAAAATAAAATATTAATACAGTAACAGATTTTATGGATAGACATGTACAGAAGTCAGTTGTCCATGTGTAATACAGTAGATATATTACCTGTTAGGCAACTTATTTACAGGAACTGGATGGTGATAAACAAAGGATGTCTGTGAGAAAGAATGTATTTGTGTGAGATGTGTGAGACATAGCTACAGAGAGCCAGTGGTGTAGTTCAGTGTGCTGCAGACTGTACAACCCATCGGCTGGGCTGAGGTTGCTGGTCTTGTCGGGGATTGCCGTGGTACGTATCAGACTAGAGGAAAGACAGATTCACTTTAGGGCGTCGAATCTACAGTACAGTAAATGTAATTCATAAGGTTTGTTTATGAGGATGTAACACCATCTTAAACTGAAAGTCATGAACAATGAGAGAAAGAGAATACTTTATCCTAGTCAGTCTGTCTGTAAAACAATGCTACATTAATAATAATATAACAATAATATAATACAAGAATAGGACATTTGTGCTGTACTTACATGTTTATTGCAATGCCTGTGTATCCAATCAACGGGACCTGCACATCAGAGAGAGACAATTCCATGAGTAAGAGGTTGTGTATGTATGTATGAGTGTGTGTTTGAGGGGGGTCATGTGTATTTTACATGTCTACATTGCATGTGTGTTACTTATTCGAGTTTGCCCTATTGCGTTAGTAACAGCCAAACAGAAGAAGTGCAAGTAACAAGGCTTGATGTCATTTCACACTTCTCCTAATGTCTCAAACCACCCTGCAGATCTACAGCTCTATTCTCACGCTCAACAGATGCTCTGACACATTCATTTCTGTTTTAAGTGTCATATATGCGTTTTGATATGGTTGATATGGTTAGGCCCAAAGTTTAAGCATGTACAGTAGCTGTGCACTTGCAGATGGTCCCGAGTTCTGAGGGACAAACCTGAGGGCATGAACGTGGACAGTACATAAGTGATCTGAGAATCGATTCCAGCATCTCCTGAATCCACCTGTAGTAGAGAGAGAGAGAGAAGAAGAGAGAGAAGAGATAGACTTTTTATCCTCCAGTCTAAAAACTGTCTGTCTATTCTGCTCTCTAACTCGTGACATGAACTGCACCCTCCTTTGTATCACAGGAAGTGTTTGTGGGTTTTGTGTCATTCTGAGTCATTCTGAGGTCTACACATGTCCAATGCAAGATGTAGGTTATTTGATCAAAAATAGTTTATAAGACTAAACTCTGTACCTACTTAGGAACACATTTGCACAGAAATTATTTCTGTTGAAAAACATCTTATTTGTTAATATAAATGACCATATAAATCTGTAAATAAATCTAGCTGTTGATTTGATAATTTAAACATTCATATGTTGAAGCACCACTAATGTAACATTAAGGTATTGATSCTCAGATMAGACAGTCAGAGGGCAGAGGATGCTGGTGAGAGGAGTTATAGGAGGACAGGCTCATTGTAATCGTTGAAATGGAATGAATAGAATGRAGTCGAACATGTAGTTTTGATGTGTTTGATGTGTTTGACTCCGTTCCATTAATTCCATTCCAGCCATTACAATGAGCCTGTCCTCCTATAACTCATCCCACCAGCCTCCTCTGTCAGAGGGGTATATGTGTACAGAT
>NW_019944936.1:13636-18911 GCF_002910315.2 Salvelinus sp. IW2-2015
CTGGCGACTGTACGTCTCCGTTGGTTGGCCCTTGCTTCATACTCGTCGCCAAACCACTGGCTATAGTTAGTACAAGTCTCTGCTAGGTAAAGCCCGCCTTATCTAGCTCATTGGTCACTTAGCAGCACCCACTCGTAGCACGCGTCTCAGCAGGTATATCTCACTGGTCACCCAAAGCCAATTCCTCTTTGGTCGTCTTTCCTTCCAGTTTTCTGCTGCCAATGATTGGAACGATGCAAAAATCTTGAAGCTGGAAAGCTGAAGCTGGAGACTCACTCTCCCCACGAGCTTTAAGCACCAGCTTGTCAGAGACAGCTCACAGATACACTGCACCTGTAATGAGATTCTGTAAACAGCCCATCTATCTACCTACCTCATCCATACTGCATTTATTTATTTATTTGCTCCTTTGCACCCCAGTATCTCTACTTGCACATTCATCTTCTGCACATCTACAATTCAGTGTTTAATTGCTAATTGTAATTATTTCGCCACCATGGCCTATTTATTGCCTTAATACACTCATTTGCAACTCATTGTATATAGACTTTTTGTTTTCTTTGTTCTAACTGGTCCCGTGTGGCTAGTTGGTAGAGCATGGCGCTTGCAACGCAGGGTTGTGGGTTCAATTCCCACGGGGGACCAGGATGAATATGTTGAACTTTCAATTTGTAAGTCGCTCTGGGATAGAGGTCTGCTAAATGACTTAAATGTAAATGTACTGTTTTGTTTATTCCATGTGTAACTCTGTGTTGTTGTATGTGTCGAATTGCTATGCTTTATTGGCCAGGTGCAGTGAAAATGAGAACTTGTTCTACTAGTCTACCTGGTTAATAAGGTTAATAAAAAAATAAAATAAAAAGTAGATCCACCAATTTTAATTAGTTTGCAAATACAATATCTTTGTTCACATTTTCAAAAGCTCTGACCGGTTAACTCATTTACTGCTTGTAATTTGAGTCCAGAAATTTTTAACCACTTTTAGTCTGATTTGTAGGTAATGTGTATTGTACTTCTCTCTTTCTGCTTATTGAAATACTTAGATATTAGATTAATTTACATTTGTTTTGTGTAATATGAGTAATCTCTTCTCACCAGGTTTGACCTCCCTTTGACCCTAGCACGGCTGTGATCCTTTATCAGGTCTCTTAGTCATCTTTATCTAGTTAGCAAATATAAGTAAAACAAATAGAGTAGCTTATCTTTCTTAGAAGAAAATAATGTGGTCCAAGAGCTAATGACCTCTCCCGATGTCATCATGTCACAAATAGTGGGAAATATGGCAGGCAGCAGTGAGTGTGGCTTCTGGAGTGGCCGTGTTCTGGTAGGATTGACAGCTGTCTGTCTCTGCAGGAGGATCAGTGAGTACATTTGATTCTGCAAAACAAATAATGTGCAAATTTACCGTGCTGTATTAAGTAAGTTCCTTTGGCATGGGTTAATTTATCAAACTCATTTTGATCATATGTATAGGTTAGACTATATTCAATGTAATTCATTTAGCTCATTGTTTTCCAGAGAAAACAATTGTCAGAGGTAAGAATTCCCTTGTGAATATGATGCAGATTTATCAACCTTTAGTTGTATTGTCCATGATGAGATGTTCTTACCACAACCTTCTTATACTTTTATGTTGTTACAGACCTACAGCCAGACAGGATGATCACAGACAATGTATGTTCCTAACAAATACATCAAACATACACACACATATGACTTACAGAATATATACAGGCAGTTAAACACATGTAATTCATTTTTCATTGTGTTTCTGTTGTAGATGATTTGTGGTCTATGGGAGCGGTGAGCAGCGGGTATGGTGAATTATACTTCAGTGGTTCTGTAACATTATCAGAGGGGTATATGTGTACAGATACCACTGTAATGTAGAATATTCACCATGACTCCGCTGCTCACCGCTCCCATAGACACCAAATCATCTACAACTGAAACACAATGAAAATGGAATTACAGTGTTTGTACATGCGTGTATATAGTTCTGTAAGTCGTATATGTGTGTACRTTTGATGTATTTTGTTTGGAACATACATTGGCTGTGATCATCCTGTCTGGCTGTAGGTCTGTACAACATAMAAGTATAAGAAGGTTGTGGTAAGAACATCTCATCATGGACAATACAGAACTAAAGGTTGATACAATCTGCATCCAATTTGTAAGTCGCTCTGGATAAGAGCGTCTGCTAAATGACTTAAATGTAATGTTAAATGTAAAGGTTGATACAATCTGCATCATATTCACAAGGGGAATTCTTACCTCTGAGAATTGGTTTTCTCTGAAAATTAAATGAGGAAAATTAATTAAATTGAATATAGTCTAACCTATACAATATCATCAAAAGGAGTTGCCAAAGGCACTTTGGAGTTGCCAAAGGCACTTACATTAATGTCCGCAGGGTAAATTTGAAAAATTATTTGTTACGCAGAATCAAATGTACTCACTGGTACTCTTGCAGAGACAGACAGCTCTCAATCCTACCAGGAACACGGCCACTCCAGAAGCCACACTCACTGCTGCCTGCCATAATTGCCCCACTATTTGGTGACATGATGACATCAGGAGAGATCATTAGCTTTTGGACCACATTATTGTTTGTTTAAGAAAATGTGCACAGCTCTGTTTTCATATGTGTGAGAAAAGACAGCGAGAACAGGATACTTACCCAGAATGCTTTCTTGACTGTTTGATWCCACATCACTTTCTGTGGAGCTTTGACCTCMTGGGCACATGCAAGAGAGAAGGACAGTTTAATAACAGAGTTATGAACATTTTTATAAGAAGAGACAAATTGTTTGATTAATCCTAAAGCCTTGACTGAATTTACATTTGGCTATATTTGTAAAACTGGTTTATACTTTAATAGACAAAAATATTTAGCAAACTAAATGAAACCTATTGGCTATACTTACTTTCAGTTGGACTCGCTGGGGTGTCAGTGGTCAAAGTACAGCAAACAGTCGACCCTGATGCAAAGCAAATAATGGGATCTGATTATACAAAAAATACATCTAAATGGGTTGATTTTAATCAATCAAAAATCTACCTCTTTTTGTAATGAGGCAAATTTGTGATGGAAAAAAAACGTACAAAAACATGGAGAAGATAAGCTACTCTATTTGTTTTACTTATATTTGCTAACTAGATAAAGATGACTAAGAGACCTGATGAAGGATTCACAGCCGTGCTAGGGGTCAAAGGGGAGGTCAAACCTGGTGAGAAGAGATTACTCATATTACACAAAAACAAATGTAAATAAATGTAATATCTAAGGTCTTTCAATAAGCAGAAAGAGAGAAGTACACTACACATTACCTACAAATCAGACTAAAAGTGGTTACAAATCTGGACTGGAATTACAAGCAGCTATGAATACATCTATTAGTTAACTGGTCAGAGCTGTAGTGAAAATGTGAACAAAGATATTGTATTTGCAAACTAAGTTAGAATTGGTGGATCTACTTACTGGTAGTTGGTGTCACTGTGGTGTCTGGGGTAAAGGTACAAGTAACAGTTGAAACAAGTGGGAAGCAATATAACTACACAAGAATAAGGTTTTACATTCACATTTGGGTCACTTAACTTTACAGGCCCGTAATCTAAACTCTTGACTGTATAATTACTATTTGCAGAGACGGTCATTTAGAGGCCCAACACACCTTCTGTCGGACTCTCTGTCGTGCTGGGAGGCAAAGTAGATCTAGGACCTGGAGTCAAACCCACTGAGAAAACACATATTAATGAAATTTATTCATGATCGTATTAATGATCATCATGGTGTTGTTGGCCTTTTGAAATACCTTCATGACTTGTCTATTCAAAGTGGGCAAAGTAGGACTATAAAAATCACTACGGACAGATTGCTTCTAGCCCTGGTAGATTATATTTCTCCTCATTATAGAGATGATAAGACCAATTCATAAGGTGAAAAAGTCTTTCAGGACAGATAAGGTGTTGATTGTTGTTGACAGCTTCCTAGAATGAAGTCACCATGTTATCTAAAAGCAGAAGCATAACAGCGCATAGATACGATCTAAACACTCGACTAGATGCACACAGACATTCTATTACTTGTGCTGATGATCCCAGGCATTGGTGTTGAGGCTGGTGTCATATCTACAGAACAGCTTAATTATCTAACAGAACAGCTTCATTTACACATTAACACAACTCTTCTTATTGCTGAAACTTGCTTTGCTTTRAAATAACAGCAGTGTCACTATGAAAGGACAAATGTGTAGCCTACCTGCTATAGAAGGTGTCTGTATAGTTGAATCACTGATGTGAACTCCCACCAGATCTGAAATCATTTGGGATTGAAATGTGGTATTTGGGAAGGCTGGACTGAGGGCCTTGTAGGCCTGTTTGAAAGGCAGGTCCTGCACCAGACATCACCGGCAATGTCGCCTATGGGCACAAACCCACCGTCGCTGGACCAGACAGGACTGGCAAAAAAGTGCTCTTCACTGACGAGTTCGCGTTTGTCTTCAGGGATGAGTGTCGGATTCCGTTTATCGTGAGGACGAGCGTACACCGAGGCCTGTCCCTGGGCGGGCATCGCTTGGGGTCGTCTGGTGGGCGGTGTTTACAGGCGATTGTTGTTTGCGCATATCCGTCGTTCCGGGCCGCTCTCCGGTGGTCATGGGCTCCCTCCCGAACTATCTCCGGCCATGGCCCCAGCTCTGATGGCTGCGATTTGCAGAGACTGTGTCGCCTCCAGCGAAGGAAGGCTCCATCCTTGGCTGATGTTGTTGCGGGTGGGTGGGCGTTCCCAGAATGGTCGGCCTGAGGTTTTGGGGATGGGTCTCAGCGCTGAATGGCTCCATGAGGAGTCAGTTTAGCGCTGTGGCGTCCCTGTACGTATTTTATTTGACGTGTTGAGGAACTATTCATCGATGTCACACTGTATTTTGCTGAAACCAGTGAGTGAGGATGTTTTTGATGTTCTTCGGCACACATAATATTCTATGATTGTACTCAGCCTATTCGATGCTGTACAAGCTCACCAACAGAGATGCAGTGTCGAACAGCGGGTAGCATTCTAGAAGGAAAAGAGATACAGTATAGGTGGATCTCTCTGGTGCGGTGGAGTTATAACTAGCATGTTCAAATTATATGACAACGCATAAACATGACTATTCAGTGGTTTTCATAGCAGATAAGTTAAATGAGGTTGGGGTGGCGGTTCTAGCAGCAGACCAGTAACTGATGCAAAGGTGACTGGGGACAGCAAGATCACATGCGTAGTCTGGTATGGTCG
>NW_019944936.1:18936-35732 GCF_002910315.2 Salvelinus sp. IW2-2015
TCTCCGTCAGAGGAGAGCCAGACCAGCCTTCCTTCCAGGCCCCCCAGCCACCCACCTTCCAGACTGGCTCCAGACCCTGGTCAGGGTACATGCTAACACCCAACGCCCCTGCCCTCTACCCTGCCCCGTCACGGCCCTCCGGCTTCGAGAAGCCCCCCTTATGCATGCTGAATTGCAACCTACCTTTTAGCCTTTGACCTTTAGGCCAGGTAAGAGAGGCTTATGTCCAAAACAACCCCTAGCCTCTGTCACCTGTCCAGCACAGACATGAAGGAATCAGCAAGTTGTGACAGCTTCCAATATCCTTTCAATCAATCAGATATGGCGCCATATAACAAATATAATCCTTCCAATCATCTATCTGACGCCAGCTATTGATCCTTTAATCTGCCACACAACAACGATTAGGAATAAAAGGGACTAGATTACATGGGCTAGGATAAGACTAGGAGACATGGGCTAGGGAAAAGGACTAGGAAAGGACTAGGAACATGGGCTTAGGATAAAGGGACTAGGAACATGGGCTAGGGGAAAGGATAGGATACATGGCTAGGGAAAAGGGACTAAGTATAAGGCACTAGGCTTCTTTCTGGGACTAGGCCAGAAATTGTAGGCCCACAAGCAGGTTGGAGGTACTTTTAAATTACCTGTCCAAAATGGTAAATTATGGATTACTCAAACACAGTAAAAATCTATACTTTTACTGGTGCAATTAGATTGAGAGCATTTGAAGAAGTAAACTGCATACTATCAATTGACAACATTTATTGCAGAATAAATCAACGGAAGAGTCCCAAGAAACAGCCCCTAGCCTCTACCTGGTTAGCTTAGCACAGGACCTGAAGAACAATGTGTATGGCTTCATATACCCTTCCAATCAATCAGATATGCTCATTTACCCTCCAATCAATCAGATATGCTCCATTACCCTTCCAATCAACAATATGGTTCCATTTACCCGCCAATCAATCAGAATATGCTGTCCATATACCCTTCCAATCCAATCAAGATGGCTTCCATTTACCCTGTCCAATCAATCAAATATGCTTTCCATTTACCCTTCCAATCAATCAGATATGACTTCCATTTACCCTTCCAATCAATCAATATGCTTCCATTTACCCTTCCAAATTCAATCAGATATGCTTCCATATTACCTTCCAATCAATCCAGATATGGCTCCATATACCCTTTCAATCAATCAGATATGGCTTCCATTACCCTTCCAATCAATCAATATGGCTTCCATTTACCCTTCCAATCCATTGCTTCTTACCCACCTATCAGAGTCCTCCAGAACTCCACACAACAACGAGGTAAAACTAGAAGGGACTAGGAACTAGGGACTAGAATTTATTGCTAAAGACAAGCTAGGAAAGCGCTAGGCGTTTTTGACCATGGCCAGAAATGTGCAGAAGACACCCACAGACAATAACCATGACAGAGAGAAGACCTCTGACTTATTAAATTAATCTATTAATTTAGTGCAGGTTAGACCCAACTACCCGCACTCTCCCTCAGGTTAGACCCCAACCTACCCCACTCTGTCCCTGTAGGTTAGACCCCAACTACCCACTCCGCCCTGTAGTTAGACCCCAACACCCCACTCTGTCCCGTTAGGTAGACCCAACTACCCCTCTCCCTGCAGTTAGACCCCAACTACCCCACTCTGCCTGTAGGTTAACCCCAACTACCCCAACTTCTGCCCTGTAGGTTAGACCCCAACTACCCCACTTCTGCCTGCAGGTTAGACCCCAACTACCCCACTCTGCCCTGCAGGTTAACCCCAACTACCCCATTCGCCCTGTAGTTAGACCCCAACTACCCCACTCTGCCCCTGCAGGTTAGACCCAACTACCCCACTGCAGGTTAGACCCAACTACCCCCACTCTTCCCTGCAGTTAGACCCCAACTAACCCACTCTTGCCCCTGTAGCGTTAGACCCCAACTACCCCCACTCTGCCCTTTAGTAGAACCCCAACTACCCACTCTTCCCTCAGGTTAGACCCCAACTACCCACTCTGGCCACTGCAGGTTGACCCCAAACTACCCACTTCTCCCTGCAGGTTAACCCCAAACTACCCCACTCTCCCTGTTAGTTGAACCCCAAACTACCCCACTCTGCCCTGCAGTTAGACCCCAACTACCCCACTCTGCCCCTGCAGGTTTAGACCCAACTACCCCACTCTGCCCCTCAGTGGACCCCAACTACCCCACTCTTCCCTGCAGTTAACCCAACTACCCCACTCTGCCCCTTAGTTAGACCCCCAACTACCCCACTCTGCCCCTGTAGGTTGACCCCAACTACCCACTCTGCCCCTGTAGGTTAGACCCCAACTTTACCCCACTCTGCCCTGTAGTTAACCCCAACTACCCCACTCTGCCCTGCAGGTAACCCCAACTACCCCACTCTTGCCCCTTGTAGTTAGAACCCCAACCACCACTCTGCCCCCCCCATGCAGGTTTGAAACACGTTTTAAATTGCCCTACTGCGTGCTACGATGTACTTTTGGTATTTGGCATTGTTATTTATCAATTGTTAATAGCAATATTGAAATGCTTATAACATTGTTATAATAGATCATTTATTGACCTATTGCCCTTTATTTGGATGTCATACATATATTTTACCTTCAAACAGTTTCTGTCTCTAGCTTCCAGGCTGATTGTAGACATATATCAAACCATACGTGCAATATTAAACTGAACCAGTAGCTTTTAGAGTCTTCTAACTATATACTGTATCTCCTATGATATAATTTACACCAGACTAGTGATCCCAGTAACTGAGACATACTGTATTCCTTATGTTTATTATCAGTCTTTTTTATTCATATATAGTCATAAAGTGCATATACCAGCTACGCAGTCCAAGAAGTTTGGACAACACCTACTCATTCCAGGTTTTTCTTATTTATTTTCTTACTTATTTTCTAATATGAAGACATCAAAACTATGAAATAACTCATATTAATCATGTAGTAAACCAAAAAGTGTTTAACAAATTCTAAATATATTTTAGATTCTTCAAAATAGTCCATCCTTTCCTTTGACACTTGCACACGCTTTATTTCTCTCAACAGCTTCACCTGGAAGTACTTTTCCAACAGTCTTGAAAAGATTCCCACATATGCTGAGCACTTGTTGCGCTTTTTCCCTCACTCTGGGTCCCAACTCATCCCAAACACATCCAATGGGTGAGGTCGGGTGATTGTGGAGCCCAATCATCTATGCAGCACCCATCACTTTCCTTTCTTTGGGTCAAAATAGCCCTACACGTCTGGAGTGTGTGGTCATTTCCTGTGAAAAACAAATGATAGTCCCCATTAAGGCAAACCAGATGGGATGGTGTATGCTGCAGTAGCCACTGCTGGTTAGTGTGCCTTGAATTCTAAAAAACACAGACAGTTCAACGTGGAACCACACATGTGAAATCATCCGTTCACCTACTCTGGTCTCACAGACAGCGTTGGAACCAAAAATCGAAAATGTTCAACTCATTCAGACCAAGACAGATTTTCCACTTCTAATGCCATTGCTCTGTGTCTTGCCCAAGCAAGTCTCTGTCTTCTATTGTGTCAATTTATATGGTTCTGTTGTAGCATTGACCATTGACAAGCTCCCTAATCTATCAGATATCGAATGCGCGACACGGGTGGTAGTATTCTGACCATTGCTACTCTAACTTCCGCGATGCATACAAAGCCCTCCCCCGCCCTCCCTTCAGCAAATCTTGAACCATGACTCCATTTTGTTCTCCCAGCCTATAACAAAAAACTAAAACAGGAAATGCCCGTGGCTCACGGTCTATCCAATCTGTCTGACAATCAATTCCACGTCTCCAAGATCGCTCGATCAGTTCCGGGTAGCCTCCGACCAATAATAATTGATGTATACGCTGACTCGGTGATGAGTTTATTAGCAAGTGCATCGGTTTACCCACAGTGGACTATTAAAACCTTCCCTTAACCAGAAACCGCTGATGATTGGGCAGCATTTTCGTGCAAAAACTGAAAGCTCGAACCACTGCTTTAATCATGCAGCAGACTGTAAACATAACGAATACCAAACAGTGTAGTATTCCCTCCGCAATGCATCAAAACAAGCGTCAGTATAGAGACCAAAGTAGAGTTTGCATTCACGGCTCAAACACGAGACCGTATTGTGGCAGATCTACAGTCAATCAGGATTACAAAAAGAAAAACCAGCCTCGTCGCAGACACAGATGTCTTGCTCCCAGACAAACCCCCCCCCCCCCCCCCTCCCCCCCCCCACCCCCACAACAATTCTTTGCTCGCGACTTCAAAACCATGCGGGACTCTCCTTCACCGGTGGCCAATGTGATAAAACATTTAAACGTGTTAAACCCTTGCAAGCTGCCTGCCCAGACGCATCCCTACCGCGTCCTCAGAGCATGCTCAGACCAGCTGCTGGTGTGTTTACGGACATATTCAATCGTCCCCCCATTCCATCCCACCCACCCCCCAATCCCAGTTCTGGCCCACATGCTCAAGATGCCACCATTGTTTCCTGTTCCCAGAAAGCTAAAGTAACTGAAAACTAATGACTACCGCCCCCATTGCATCACTTTCTGTCATCATTGAAGTGCTTTGAGAGACTAGTCAGAGATTCATATCCACCTTCCACCCTACCTGGATACCCGTAGGACCCACTCTCTATATTTTTCTTACTGCCCCAATAGTCCCACAGACTGCCTATCCCATCTGGACAAGAGACTACCTATTGAAGAATGCTGTTATTGATACAGCTCAGCATTTAACACATAGACCCCTCCAAACTTTCATTAAGTTGAGACCCTGGTCCTCGATCCCCCGCCTGGCAAACTGGTTCCTGACTTCCTGCGGGCGCCACAGTGATAGGAGAAACATCTCACCCCGCTGATCCTCAACACTGACCCCACAAGGGTGCGTTCTCAGCCCTCTCCTATCCCTTTCACCCACGACTGCGCCAGCACACTCCAACTCACATTCAATTGCAGACGACACTACAGTGTAGGTTGACTACCAAAAGAAACAACGAGACGGCAACAGGGAGAGTGAGGGCACCTGAGTGTGTCTCAGGAAAAAAAAAACTCTCACTCAACTCAACCAAAACAAAGAGATGATTTTGACTACAGGAAACAAGAGGGAGCAGCCACCTATCCAATCTGGGAACAGTAGTGGATGAAGGTGGAAAAGTTTTAAGTTCCTCGGTGTACAACATCACAGACAAACTGAATTGTCACCCAACAGACAGCGTGGTAATGCGCAAACAGCGCCTCTTCAACCTCGGAGCTGAAGAAATTTGGCTTGTCACCAAAAACACTCAAATTTTTACAGATGCAACAATTGAGAGCATCCTGTCGTGCTGTAATCACCGTTGTATGGCAACTGTCCTCCCACCAACCGTAATGCTCTCAAAGGGTAGTGCGGTCTGCACAAACGCATCACCGGGGGCCAAATACCTGCCTCCAGGACACCTACAGCACCCGATTTCACAGGAAGGCGAAAAGACCATAAGACAACAACCACCCGACCACTGCCTGTTCACCCCCTATCAATCCATGAAGGCGATGTTTCAGTACAGGTCATAAAGTGAGACCGCAGAGATTGAAAAAAAACATTCTTTTCTATCTCAAGGCCATCGACTGTTAAACAGCCATCACTAACATAGAGTGGTGCTGCCAAACAAACAGACTCAAATCTCTAGCCACTTAATACATTTTCATAATGGTGTATAAAGAATCACTAGCACTTTAAATAACACCACTATAATAAAGTACTTACATATCCTCGATTACTCATCTCATACGTATATACTGTTTTTGATTACCATCTACTGCATCTTGCACTATGGCTCACAGCCACGCTCAATCCATATATTATAGTACATATTCTATTCATCCCTTTACATTGTGTGTATAAGGCAGTCGTTTGTGAATTTGTTTAGATATTACTGCACGTCAGAACTTAGAACACAGCATTTCGCTACACTCGCTTAACATTTGCTAACCATGTGAATGTGACCAATAAAATTTGATTCATGAGCCTGTCTCCTCTTAACAGTTAGATGTTGATGTGTCTTTACTTGAACTCTGAAGCATTTAATTGGATACATTTCTAAGGCTGGAACTCAATAACTTTCCTCTGCAGCAGAGTAACTCTTGAATCTTCCTTTCTTGGCGGTCCTCTGAGAGTCAGTTTCATCATAGCGCTTGAAGAAACTTCCAAGTTCTATAAAATTGTTCCGCATTGATTGACCTTATGTCTTAAAGTAATGACTGTCATTTGTCTTTGCTTATTTGAGCTTTCTTGCCATAAACATGCGACTCAGTCTTATTAACCAAATAGGCTCTCTCTGCTATACCACCCCTACCTTGTCACACAACAAACTGATTGCTCAAACACATTAAGAGAAAGAAATAGTACACAAATACTTAAGCACACCTGTAATTGAAATGCATCAGAGTGATACCTCATGAAGCTGGCTGAGAGAGCCAAAAGTGCAAAGCTGTCAAGCAAAGGTAGCTACTTTTTTTATTAGAAAGAACTCATGATTTGATTTGTTTAACACTTTTTTGGAACTACAGTGAATATCCATATGTTACTCATAGTTTTGATGTTTCACTATTATTCTACAATGTAGGAAAATAGGAAGAATTAAAAATAAAAATAAATAGAATGATTGTGTGTCCAAACTTTGCTGATACTAAAATAGAAGAAAAGAGAGAGATACACACTGCTGTAGAGAAAAGGAAGCTTGGGTCAGAGAGTAGGAAGGCTTGGTCAGAGAAAGGAAGGGCTTGGGTCAGAGAGTAGGAAGGCCTTTGTCAGAGATTAGAAGGGCTTGGTCAAGAGAAGAAGAGCTGTCAAATAGGAAAGGCCTGGCAGAGAGTAGAAGGCTTGGTCAGAGAGTAGGAAGGGCTTCCCAAGAAAGGACAAGGGGCCGTTGGAGTTGCGTCAATAGAGGA
Organism: Salvelinus sp. IW2-2015; assembly: GCF_002910315.2. NCBI lineage: Eukaryota > Metazoa > Chordata > Actinopteri > Salmoniformes > Salmonidae > Salvelinus > Salvelinus sp. IW2-2015. The sequence continues at coordinate 25,907 of NW_019944936.1, forward strand.
AGAAGTAGCAAGTGTTCAGAAGTACAGTGTCGTGGAGTCAAGAGGAGGTTACAAGTTTAGAGGTCCATCATACAGTGAGCCGTCAACAGTCACAATGTGCGAGTTCAGGTGAGAGTAAAACTAGGTATTGAGGATGGTGTGTAATTTACAGAGTCTGATAACCGTGGTCAGTTGCCGATACAGGGCAGTTTATCGGGCGAGTTCGTTACCTGACATGGGAGGTTCATATGTGTGATAACGATGTCACTGTGTGTGTTCTCATGAGTGCCAGATTTATGAGAAGCTGGCTTATCAGTGAGGTAGGACAATCAAAGTGGAAGATAATATTGATGATCTCGCTTTAACATGTATGACGTTAGCGAAAACCTGTGGCGGTCAGAGAGCTATAAAGGAGATAAGACTTGAGGCTTCCAAGAGGATACATGTTAAAGGTGCCTTATTAAGTAACAAGGGTCAGGGGAGTAGAAGGTTTAAGAACATTCGTTAGGTTTAGAGAGGCAAGTGTTCTGCAAAAAACAGCGGACCAAATACGGTTTCCATGGTTCCAGTTCTATGGGGTAAAGTCGTCACTAGACATTCGCTTCAGGTCTGAACAGATGAGGTTCTAGCCTATATGTGCGATCAGGAGAGATTAGAAAGGCAGCAGATTCTATTTACAGTGACTAAGAGAAGGCTGGTTACAGTGTGTGGTAGTTAGGAAACTGGGCCTCTTTGCCTCCTCAGCGCGAGTGTGATCATCACTGCTACTTTTCGATTTCATAGGTAGAGGGGAAAGAGTGTACTCCAGGACTCGCCATTGTTCAGTGTTTAGAAGCGACCGGCCGGTTGTTTCATGAGACAGCAGGGCCTAGGGTATCACAGAACTGAGGAGAGGCTAAGGTCAAGATGCGAGTGCATAGGTCGCGGAAAACATTTCCAAGGCCGCGTGTTGGTCAGTCAGAAGCTCGAATAGTTTACGGTACAGCGTGGCTAATGGATGGTCTGTCAGAGATCATGTAACACTGAGTACATCCCTATTATACTCCATGTCTCTCTCGTACGACGTGACATTCAGCAAATGTATGTTGTTATAGGGTGGTTATGTAAACAATGACTTTCTCCTATCCCACGGTGTACGGTGGTTAATTACCGTCTCTGGATTAAAATCGGTATTTATTTACATGACTTCGATTAATACTGACTGAAAAACATGAGGCAGTCTATACTTTGTTCTGATTACTGTGCCTTCTTTTATCAACCGATCTCTCATTGGTTCCAAATGATTATGTAGTAATTGAGTCAAGGGTATTCAGCTCTTACCTTGTATAGCTTTGTCCACGACCACTATAATACAAATGACTATTTGCGACTATATAGTTTAACACATTTTTTAAGTGGTTCTCACTGAGTTTATGTGTTCATTACTATCACTGTGTGCAGGAACTGAGTGCTTATAGGCAATTTAATGGAGCCACGTGCTAACAATAGTTGTTTAAAAAATGCATATTATACTCAAAACATAAAATCTGTACGACCACAACCGTTTTTCTTCCAAACTGCATGGCCATCTCGTTTTATCATAAGTGTACAGTCAAGACAGATCTTCACTTGAATCTATATCGAAATTGCAGGATGAGATAACGAGCTATACAGAGACATACGACACCGTTGAACATCGCATATCCTCACTCCTACGTGCCTGTCTCAACCTAACTACCACTATTACTTCTATATCAGATACTAAAGAAAGCAACAGAAGAGAGTGAAGATACCTCATAACCACACGCGACTCGCTACATTTGTGACAATTCCATTACTACGACAAATTCTCTAAGCATCTCACCAGAGGTGAGAGCATAAGGTACCGCCAGTCCTTTTCTGCGCTCTCCCTAAGGAGTAAGGTGAATGGACAGTTATTGTCTCCTTATGTTTGCTTCTACGATCACTCGTTTTGGAGAAAAGTTCAGACATGAACCTTGTTGTTTTTACATTTACATTTGTTACTAGAGTCTACGTAATTTTTATAGACAGTACGCTCGCTTTATTTCTCTCTATTCATCTATTCTGTCTCGAGTATCTATCTAAAAAAATGAGCGATCAGTAGCTTACATTATTTACACACAACAGTACAATATTACTTGCGCTTCTACTACTCTCCCTCTCTCTGCATGTGGCGCAGTGTTGGATAAGCACCGAACACCCCTGGTCGCTGCCCCCACTGAGTGGCGCCACTGCTTTGACTTATACCAATCTGTGTGCACCATCAGCGTTAATGCCTCATCTAGAGATTGTGACGTTGAAAGACCTGTGTTCAGCTTGAGCGAATGTCGGTACTATTCGTGTACGTATATGAGGTGATGTGCAAGAGAGGAGGGCATGTGACAAGAGGGGACAATGTTAATTGGGAGTGTTTGCAGTTCGTGTGCATGTAGCTCTTCTGTTGGTGTACGGTATGTATACTGTAACGGATATAGAAGCATGGATTTGGGAAGGGAAGGAAGTTTGGTTATTATATAAATAGAGGGTCAATAGTTTAGATATAGAGGGCCTTCCCATATGTTAGTTATAAGTTCCTGTTAGGCGAGATTGTACATAGAGACTTTACTTAAATTGTGTCAGTGTTAAACTGAAAGTTCATAGCATATTAGTGTCTGTGAACAGACACTCCCGAAAATGTACATGTTTTATTTATTAAATATAAACATCAGTCTTGTCATTTTTGTGAAGGATTACCAATACACTGGATTTGAGATAGTGTGAGCAGTCGTACAAAAGATGATCTGTATATCTCTATCAAACAGAAATGCCCACCTTGTGGAGCTATAACAACCTCACAGAGAACAAGGTCAACAACCCCCCACAGCTACACTCTATATTATCAAAGTTTGTTCTTCTACTAAGAACCTTCGGGTCCATGTTGTAACAAACCTCTGCTAGAGTACACAGTACTCCAGCGATTATTCCACCTTTATTGATACATCCCACGTGTGCTACCTTCACACATGGTAGACATATACTGACGCGGATAGAAGTCAATAGTGGCTGGATTGTTAGGGATGTAGACTAACTTGAAGCGAACTGGGGAGAGCAGAAATTCTACACACTAAGCAGTGGACTTTACTACAGCTATCGAGTAGTTACCGCAGGCAAGATCTCTCAATTGCTAGGTGTTCCTTCACGTGAATATTCTCAGATTTTTTAGACGTTTTCATCATATGCGTATTCTCATCTACCCTGAATAATATGTCATGGCAATGTGGACAGTTCTCTGTGACTACCTCTCCATCGGAAAGAGAGTTGCTTGCTTCATTTCCATGCGTCTAAACCCGCACAGCAGGGTTGGTGTGTCATATGCGGGGTGTTACGTGAATCGCGAAGCCGTGGTTTGTTCATTCGGTTTCTACTCGCGCCGCGAGATTGAGTTTGGCAATAACTACGTTGGCCGGAAACGGGGTTGGTGTCTATCCTCCCGAAGTTGGGCCGGGAAAAAGGGCAGGGGAGAGGGAGAATCTGTGAATCACTCTCTACTGACCGGGCAGTACCAGCAAGAGCGGAAAATAGTCCATGGCCGGATGTCAATGTGAAGGGATTTCACATGGATCGTAAGGGAGAGTTAACGTGAAAGCGAAGTCAGATGTGTAAACACGATCTCTAGCACACGATTCGATGGTTAACATGTCAATAAAAGGAGTATGCTGATGCAGTATGACAAAAATGGAATTAGGCGGACCACTGGTCTGGGCTACACGTACCTATAACTGAGGAAGTTCTCACACCCAGCCATTCTACTACTTCCATATTGTTTAGCGACGTCCAGAGAGTAGTCAACTTGTGACATGTACTAGTTGGTACTCAAACCCACTATACATGGTCAATACAAATAGGGTAAGAGAAGGGTAGATTGTCTATTATAAAATGGAGTCGTGCTCATTTTCCTATTTGACACTTAGAGATAACCAGAACACCTTGTTGGGGTCCGAACATTACATTGTTGCGACAAGTTTTTGTGGAATGAGGACCGGTGAAGGTTGTCCCTTTCACCTCTACAAGTACAATCTTGTTTAGATTCACTGTTGTATCCGGTCAAGCTTCCTGACATCCACCCTTCGCAACCTCTTACTTAAGTTTGCGCATAGCGGCAGATTGTTTCAGCACTCAACTTTTTGCTATTCAGCAAAGAGTCAAATGGAGTCAAAAATAGGAGCCCCACAACGTCAGATCTACTCAGTGTCGTAGGCCGGGCACCCCAGCAATCTTCTTCTTCCAACGATCACTCCAAAAGTGAGGACGGGGCTGAAAGGGACTGCAGCCATTAGTGAGTCACACTGAATGTCGACGCCTCCGTCTAACAGTCCAGCAGTGAGGCGAGAGTAAGGAAGGTTGTGAGCAGCGATGGTGGCTATTACTTGTGTAGTTGAGTTGGCAAGGCGGCATCCCGTTACCAAGGCTTTCTCTCTCTCCACAGCGCAAGGGCTCGGATGGGGAAATTTAGCTATTTTGCAGCTAGCTCGAGGTCACAGTTGCTCTACTCTTTAAAGTTAGACCAGTGCTATCGGCTGCAGGTCTTCCATGATCTGACTCACTTGATGTTTATGAGGAAGTACCTCTGTAGCGATCCAGTGGTCGACACCCAGGGCACGTCTGGTACAGGGTTAGAGGTCACAGGTCAGGGGTCAAAACCTGAAATTAATGACACCAGTTGAAGTGTTAATGGTAATGGCAAACTGTGTGTGTGTGTGTCCGTGAGTATGATGGTTTTGAATGGTTCTCTCTCTGCCTATACCCGGTTTACCTCACCGGGAGCCCTTCCTATACCCGTCTACCTCACCGGGGACTCTCCTATTTCCCGTCTTACCTCACCGGTAGGCCCTCCTATACCCGTTCTTACCTCACCGGGAGTTCCTTTATTTCCCGTCTACCTCACCGGGGAGCCCCTCCTATTACATTCTCTCTCTTCTACTATACTCATTCTGACCAGACAAACTTACTCTCAGCCTATTGCGGACAGTCTGAACACTGATGGAGGGATTGTGCGTTCCTGGTGTAACTCGCGCAGTTGCTGTTGCCATCCTGTACCTGTCCCGCAGGTGTGATGTTTGGATGTACCGATCCTGTGCAGGTGTTGTTACACGTGGTCTGCCACTGTGAGGATGATCAGCTGTCTGTCCTGTCTCCCTGTAACGCTGTCTTAGGCGTCTCACAGTACGGACATTGCAATTTATTGCCCTGGCCACATCTGCAGTCCTCATGCCTCCTTGCAGCATGCCTAAGGCACGTTCACAGATGAGCAGGGACCCTAGGCATGTTTCTTTTTGTGTTTTTCAGAGTCAGTAGAAGGGCCTCTTTAGTGTCCTAAGTTTTCATAACTGTGACCTTAATTGCCTAACGTCTGTAAGCTGTTAGTGTCTTAATAACCGTTCCACAGGTGCATTATCACTAATTGTTTATGGTTCATTGAACAAGCATGGGAAACAGTGTTTAAACCCTTGACAATGAAGATCTGAAAGTTATTTGGATTTTTACGTATTATCTTTGAAAGACAGGGTCCTGAAAAAGGGACATTTCTTTTTTTGCTGAGTTTATATGTCACAAGTGACAGACTCTTACTAAACTAGAGCCTGCCATTCTCTTTATATTACATATCAGCATGTCTGATTTGATATCATTCCTATTTATGAGTGCCTTTAATCATGTGTGCTGTTTGTTTACAACGATTGCCTGTCACTTATTTCCTTACATTCTCACGTGTGAAATCAAATTGAATCGCATGGCCAATTTGGCTTGATTGTATGGCGTGCTGTGATTCCACAGATTAGCATGGACTAAAGTGACATTGAGACAGCTGTTGCCAATTCTCTATCACCTCCTCCCTCCCCAAACTAATTGGTAAACACACCCCAGAACTAGAGTTAAAAGGAGCTGAACCAGGGACCTTTCGACCACTGGTCCCCTGCTGTAGGAAAGACACAAATCACAAAGCTCTCTACAGCACTACTTAAGGAAAGTGCTTGTTTCGAACGTGTGAGTGTGACTCCAATGGTTGGCCAGTACATCCTCTAATTGTATGTTTTCTGTCCACCACGACTACAGACACGGAGCACATGCCTGACGCATCTGAGAGGCTACATCCAACTCTACCACGCAACCAGGCCGGTGAGAAGCGAGGGACAGAAGGTGACCTACCATTGAACACCAAACCAGCAATCGACTACCAGACCAGCCATCGACTAACGATCCCTGCTCGGGAGGAAGAACCCTGTTCGGGTAGAACCGTACGAACAAACCCTGCTCGGAGAGACCCGACTGAACTTTGGCCACTGATCGGGAATCAACTGCTGTGTTATTTTGGCTCATTGCTTCTAGTTAGCATGTAGCCCGAAATCCCAGCCTATTTATACAGTTCTAATAGGGTCATAGTGATACCGTGTATTACTGTGTAAAGCTGAGTTTATAAAGAACCTTTGATTGTACTTTGGCCTGTCTCTGTGGTTGTTTGCCATGGGATCTTAGAACTCTACTTTTGATATATACATTTCAAATATTTGTCTTCACAACAACTATTTTGAAATGACATTGGATGAGATTGTGATTTAAACAGAATCATTCAAGACAATCTGAATATAACATTTCTTACCAAGAATAGTAAGAGAGACAGAACACTTTTGATCGTATTGGATTAGTCGTTTCTACTGGAATAACATTTCTGTTAGATCCAGCTGATGAACTTTTGACCTGCCCAGAGAGAGCTCAGTCCGTGAGTGAACTGTTTACAAGGGTGAGGGTTTAGGATCTCATCTCCTCTGTGGTAAACGTAACAGTGGGAGTATCAGTAGACATGATGGTTTAGAGCTCGATCAGCCTTCAGCTGAACTGAGTCTCTCTTTCTTTTGCTAACTGTGTGACCTGTACTGAGCTGTCCTCCTGGAAGGCGAGACGTCATAGGGGGTGCTCTTTGACGTTCACTTTAAAATAACATTACAGGTAATCATACATACTAACAGTATGGAGAATCATCTATATGTTCAGCTAAATGTCGCATATTATGTTTGTTACATCATAATCCTATCATTAATTGAAATGAAAGACGTGTTAAGCAATACAACAGAAAATTCATTTTCAGAGATATAAAATTACAGTATAACAGTGACGTGATTCATTTTATAACCCCTACTTACGCCTGAATCAGTGACTGAGACAGGGTTACTTAAAGGAATGTGTGAGACTCCCTACAGCGTAGTACCACACTCAACTTTGTACCACAGCTGGATATGTTTGACTCGCCTCTATTGAGCAGCTCTATTCCTGTTATCTGTCTATTAGTGTGAGATACGTTGGAAGATCTTCTCCCCCTCCATGTCAGAAAGTAACAGTGAACAACAGACGAGAGTGAGGAGCTCCTCACAACTCAGCTGAACTGATTCTTCTCTCTGATGAGCTGTGAACTCAACATGTCAGTGAGGAAGCGTCTGTTGGAAGAATAGGGAAATTAAAGTACATTTTAGTGGTTTTGAAGAAATGTTGACTGACAGTCAATCCTCCTTGTATTTCAGACTTAAGGATCTGAGTCATAACTTTCATGCAGCGACAGTATGGAAATCGGAAAGAATTATATAGTATTCGCGTTGATTGCTTCATTATAGCTATGACAACACACAGTATGATAACATACATCTCAAGAGCATGTAAATGATTGGCACAAACAGTACATTGTTTACACACCATCAATAGTCTCTTACCTCTGAATTGTGACTGGTTGACCGCTCAACTGTATAATGGATCAAACATGCGTGCTGATACCTGTAGCACTAGTACTGACGAATGTATTTTGGAACTCAGCTGGTGATCTCGTGTCCTGTCCACTTCACCAGTAGTGTTCCTGTGAGTGTCTGTTGACAGGGTGATGGTAGGGTGAATTCCACTTGCCCAGACATTTTGAAGTAACACTCAGAGATAGATGGAGGAGTCTGACAGTTCAGCTGAACAGAGTCTCTCTCATTGATGACTGCAGGAATCACTGTTAGACTGGGCCGAGGAAGATCTGTGAGATCAGAGGGATGATGGAGTGTCTTTTTTAATTGAATTATAAATTCATTTTCAATGTTTAACTACTCATACAGATAATGTACCACGTAATATTATATAAGTTTGAAAGAGAAAAACAATTAAGACACTGTTGTCTATTTAAGCAACAAACAATGAGAACGTGCCAGGAACAGCCCTTAGGAGGGAGTTATCACACAATAATCCTCAGCTTCGATGGGCATTTAGCTTTTTGTAAAACGGTTGCCAACATTTAAACAAAAGATGAAGGACATGTCTTTCATTAAAGACGTATTATTGTTCTGAGTAAATGTGTTTTATTTTCATCCTTCCACCTAGACATATGTTGCTATATGGGCACAGCCAAACAACGGAAGTGATGTATTTTTTCTGACAAGAACTGTCCCTGAGCTTGGAGAAGTGTGTCTGCGCTTGAGCTGCAGCGGCAGGTGCGCCAGACAAAAAACTTTACTAGCATCATACATATCGGTGAATCGCTGTGACATATGAAATTCAAGTGATAGTGTAATCAATCTGTAATAACTACGTAAAAAAAGTAACGAACGTGTTAAATGATTATGTGACGTACAGTCATATCCAGGTCCTGATTGGTCAATAAGCTGACTTGACCCTTCAAATAGTGTTATTTGACGCTTCAAACAGTGTTATTTCACGTGTATCTTTAAAAAAATGCAAAGACCCAAATGGCGTTCCATACTTTCCAGTGAACGACACACTGACATCACGTACAGATGCGCGTGACTCTTGGCTGCAGTAGGAAAGCCACGCCATCTGCGCCCATTCAACATAGCCTAGATTTACGTTTTTATTACTTCAAAACAAAATAACTTTTGGGGGGCTCTCCTACGCTGACAATGATGTTTTGATTCTTGCTTGAACAGTCACTAAGATTATATTTGGTTGTGATCTTTGTAAAATAACTATTTTGGATGCAGCAAGTTGTTAGCTAGAATGCTAAACACTCACTGAAATAGCAATAGACTGTAGCAAAAGATAGCCAAAGAGACATTTTACTGGATGAAGTTTAAGTTATTTTAAGTATACTGCAGTTGATTTGCAATGATGACACAAACATTATATTAAGCAGGACATTCATACGAGCTAAACTCCAATGATAATCCAAAAGTAGTGTGAAATTCACTCATAAACAACATGTAAATAGAGGCTTTTTTTGTTCTGTCACCACAGTGGATTGAGCAGTCAGATGGAATAGTGAATAGACCATTTTTTTGTGTTTGTTAACGTTGCCGCACAAGCGCGATGCGCGCAACGTTTGCGAACACAAAAAAGTCTATTCACTATTCCATTTGACTGCTCAATCCACGATTTTATCAGCCCAGCCAGGCAACTTAATCTCCACTGTAAAAAGCATTTAGATATTATATCCCATTTATTTTAGACTAGCATTTGGTTTTCAACAGCGGAGATTTGTATTTACCTTGCTGTCTGTCTCCGACATTTGCAACATTGTTTCAATATTGAAATTCGATCATATCCAGCTGTCACATAGTAATGAACGAATGTGTCGGGATGAGACAGACTGGCAGCTTTTCTCAGCCTGTCAAAATCATGAATCAGTATAATKTTTATRGATATATTCAAAGAAATGCCAATAGAAAAACAMAAAATGCAGCAAGTTTACTGTCATTCCAGCTTCAGTTTGAATTGATTGYGTTAACTGTGTACTGTAGTTGGCTAGCTCCTCTGAATAGTGTCCTGGAGAGAGAGCACATTTTCTATGCTAGGCGAAATCTCGCATCGAGTCATTAGCTCATTGTTATGGATG
>NW_019944936.1:40398-52336 GCF_002910315.2 Salvelinus sp. IW2-2015
TTATCCTATCCTAGGTATTCCTTAAAGAGGTGGGTTTCAGGTGTTCCGGGAAGTGTGATTGACTCCCTGTCCTGCGTCGTGAGAGGTGGTTCCACCATTGGGGCCAGAGCAGCGAACAGTTTGACTGGGCTGCGCGGAACTGTACTTCCTCAGCGGTAGGGAGGCGAGCAGGCCAGAGGTGGATGAACGCAGTGCCTTGTGGGTGTAGGGCCTGATCAGAGCCTGAAGGTACTGAGGTGCCGTTCCCTCACAGCTCGTAGGCAAGCACCATGGTCTTGTAGCGGATGCGAGCTTCAACTGAAGCCAGTGAGAGGCGGCAGGAGCGGGGTGACGTGAGAGAACTGGAAGTTGAACACCAGACGGGCTCGCGCGTTCTGGATGAGTTGTAGGGGTTTAATGGCACAGGCAGGGGAGCCCAGCAACAGCGAGTTGCAGTAATCCAGACGGGAGATGACAAGTGCCTGGATTAGGACTGCGCCGCTTCCTGTGTGAGGCAGGGTCGTACTCTGCGGATGTTGTTAGAGCATGAACCTACAGGAACGGGCCACCGCCTTGATGTAGTTGAGAACGACAGGGTGTTGTCCAGGATCACGCCAAGGTTCTTAGCGCTCTGGAGGAGGACACAATGGAGTTGTCAACCGTGATGGCGAGATCATGGAACGGGCAGTCCTTCCCCGGAGAAAGAGCAGTCCGTCTTGCCGAGGTTCAGCTTGAGGTGGTGATCCGTCATCCACACTGATATGTCTGCCAGACATGCAGAGATGCGAGTCGCCACCTTGGTCATCAGAAGGGGGAAAGGAGAAGATTAATTGTGTGTCGTCTGCATAGCAATGATAGGAGAGACCATGTGAGGTTATGACAGAGCCAAGTGACTTGGTGTATAGCGAGAACAGGAGAGGGCCCAGAACAGAGCCCTGGGGGACACCAGTGGTGAGAACGCGTGTGAGGAGACAGATTCTCGCCACGCCACCTGGTAGGAACGACCTGTCAGGTAGGACGCAATCAAGCGTGGGCCGCGCCGGAGATGCCCAACTCGGAGAGGGTGGAGAGGAGGATCTGATGATCACAGTATCGAAGGCAGCCGATAGCTAGAAGGATGAGAGCAGAGGAGAGAGAGTTAGCTTTAGCAGTTAGCTTTAGCAGCGCCTCCGTGATACAGAGAAGAGCAGTCTCAGTTGAATGACTAGTCTTGAAACCTGACTTGATTTGGATCAAGAAGGTCATTCTGAGAGAGATAGCAGGAGAGCTGGCCAAGGACGGCACGTTCAAGGAGTTTTGGAGAGAAAAGAAAGAAGGGATACTGGTCTGTAGTTGTGACATCGAGGATCGAGTGTAGGTTTCTTCAGAAGGGTGCCACTCTCGCTCTCTTGAAGACGGAAGGACGTAGCCACGGTCAGGGATGAGTTGATGAGCGAGGTGAGGTAAGGAGAAGGTCTCCGGAAATGGTCTGGAGAAGAGAGGAGGGGATATGGTCGAGCGGGGCAGGTGTTGGGCGGCCGCCGTCACAAGACGCGAGATTTCATCTGGAGAGAGAGGGGAGAAAGAGGTCAGAGCACAGGGTAGGGCAGTGTGAGCAGAACCAGCGGTGTCGTTTGACTTAGCAAACGAGGATCGGATGTCGTCGACCTTCTTTTCAAAAATGGTGACGAAGTCATCTGCAGAGAGAGGAGGGGAGGGGGAGGAGGATTCAGGAGGGAGGAGAGGTGGCAAAGAGCTTCTAGGGTTAGAAGCAGATGCTTGGAGTTTAGGATGGTAGAAAGTGGCTTAGCAGCAGAGACAGAGGAGGAAAATGTAGAGAGGGGGAGTGAAAGGATGCCAGGTCCGCAGGGAGCGAGTTTCCTCCATTTCCGCTCGGCTGCCCGGAGCCCTGTTCTGTGAGCTCGCAATGAGTCGTCGAGCCACGGAGCGGGAGGGGAGGACCGAGCCGGCCTGGAGGATAGTGGACATAGAGAGTCAAAGGATGCAGAAAGGGAGGAGAGGAGGGTTGAGGAGGCAGAGTCAGGAGATAGGTTGGAGAAGGTTTGAGCAGAGGGAAGAGATGATAGGATGGAAGAGGAGAGAGTAGCGGGGGAGAGAGAGCGAAGGTTGGGACGGCGCCATACCATCCGAGTAGGGGCAGTGTGGAAGTGTTGGATGAGAGCGAGAGGAAAAGGATACAAGGTAGTGGTCGGAGACTTGGAGGGAGTTGCAATGAGGTTAGTGAAAGAACAGCATCTAGTAAAGATGAGGTCAAGCGTATTGCCTGCCTTATGAGTAGGGGGGAAGGTGAGAGGGTGAGGTCAAAAGAAGAGAGAGTGGAAAGAAGGAGGCAGAGAGGAATGAGTCAAAGGTAGACGTGGGAGGTTAAAGTCGCCCAGAACTGTGAGAGGTGAGCCGTCCTCAGGAAAGGAGCTTATCAAGCATCAAGCTCATTGATGAACTCTCAAGGGAACCTGGGGGGCGATAAATGATAAGGATGTTAAGCTTGAAAGGCCTGGTAACTGTGACAGCATGGAATTCAAAGAGCGATAGACAGAGGGTAAGAGAGAAAGAGAGAATGACCACTTGGGAGAGATGAGGATCCCGGAGCAAAGGTCAGTATCATTATTATGCATTTAAAGCTGCAATATGTAACTTTTGGGCTACCAGATAAAACAACAGGTTACCAAAATATTCAAATAGTGATTATATATTTTCAATAAAAAGTTTATTTTAATGAATTCATCGGAGTCAACATGGGTCAGCATCCCCATGGAATGCTTTCGATTTCGACACTTTGCAAAATCCATGCCCCGACTGTTTGGATTGTCAGTGTAGTCCCGACACAAATCTAGGGTTGGTACCCAAGCAAGCTGGTCGATCATTCTAAATGTTCCAATTTGTAAGTCGCTCTGGATAAGAGCGTCTGCTAAATGACTTAAATGTAAATGTTCCATTGCCATGATGGCTGTCAACGTTCTTATGCCTTGCTTGCTAGCTAGGAAACTTCGGCTAACACAGTCACGTCCAACAGTGCAGCCAGAATAAAGCAAAGAAGCTGTATTTGCATTTGTTTAAGCTGTTTCTATAGATTGTTTGGGGAATCCACAGGGAAACGAGGCAAGGGGGGCAGCAGCAGAGTGACTGCACTCCTTTTATCCACTTTATATGTTTTTAAATAAAGCAGTTTTTTGTACTACTTGTTTGTGGCATTTAAGTGTAGACCTAGCTGCTGTAAAATGTAATCTCCACTTTTCCTGTAGAGAAGTGTTGATGGTAGCTAGGGGTTTGTAAAGATGTTTAATGATTCACTGATGCAAGTTTATATATATATATATATATATATAAATAAAAAGCTGTTAAGTTCTTGTTTCTTGCCCCTGCTTAATCAGTACCCTCTTCTGCCAGATGAATTGTATCACTAGTACAGTGACCTCCCGGTTCCTGGAAAATATTGATGGTTAAGTTGTTTTCTACACGGTCAGGACTTTGTTGTTCATCCATCATAGGTTGATGACCATGGCACGATTCGTTGGGAAAATCTGGTACAGTGAGTGTGCAGATAGTTGAGTTCCATCTGAGCCTGGAACACACTGGACATGACATCTTGGTACCAGTCTCCTGAGGGACGGCCCTGATACTGGTCTTTCACTGTTCTCTCCACCATGGAATGTATGATGCTGCTGGTTTGTGGTAGCAGTCTTTCTATACAGTTAGAACGAACCATCTCAAAACAAACATTTCCCATAACTATGAAGCTATGGGAAATTATTCAAAACTTTTCTGTTATGGGTCAGTGCCCACAATGGTGCAATGCAACATGTTGTACCATTTCAGTTTGTCCACAAGGGGGTGCAAGAACTAATTGGGTCTTCAGTTTGATATTCAAAGGTACCCAAACCAGAACATTGCTGCTCCTGGTTCTTTATTCCCTGGAAGTTTAACCAGCTTTTACTCAACCACCCCTAAGGAGAAAATAAATCATTAATGCTGTGGACCTCAAGGCCTGGATTTGAAAAAGGATACACGGGAAGAAGCAAAGCAAGTTTTTACTCTGCCCAGAATCTGTCCACGATGTGAGCAATTCGTATGGAGGTCAATGAGTTGAATTTGGTCAACAAATATTTGCCAATTTTCCGCGTGGGGGTTATTTGATCGARTCCAAGTTTTGTAATTGTTAGGTTGTGGACGCATGTGGCATTTCTGCAACTGAAAAAACTACTTCATATTGGAGTTGTGCCTGTTGTGATACTTATGGTTAACCCATTGTAGCATTGACATTGAAATGGAGGGCTTACATTATTTTAACATAGTCAACTGGGTGGGAATTCCTACGAGTCAGGAGAAATCTGCCATTGAAGGAAATGTAATACTTTAAAATGGAGAGCATAGACAACGCCATTGAAGCGGTCACAGATGCGACCTATCTATGACACGGTCACACTTATCTGCCCTCATTGGCTAGAAAGGTCTCGCCTGCCTTCCATCTTTGAGGACATTGTTAGAGCTCGACTAGCTTGTCAATATAGGCAACACATCAAAAACATGAGGTAGAAGTAGAAACTGGGTGTGTTGACTCAATCCTTCATTTTTAAAACTGCATGTTTATTTGTTTAAAAAAATAAAAAGTTGACATTTCATTGTCACTAATAGAAACAGTACGGAAGCACTAAAAGTCTGAGCAGTTTTACAGCTCTTCAAGTATGTTCATTCAGTTTATAGATTAGTTTATAGTCTCAGCAGGGGCAGATCCAACAGGCCAGGCCAAGAGTGCGGGGCTTCAAGCTGAGCATATTCCGACTCAGTCCTGATCCAATCAGGCCCAACGTCGCGTTTAGCCCGTCCAATAGAAACTAGTCAAGAACCCATCACTTGCTTGATCCAGTGATAAATTTGATTTTGTCCACAGCAGTGCACTGTAGCTAGTCACATCAATCCTTCCAGAAAGAAGAGCGATTTGGTGAAATGGGCAAAGACTGGGGTGATTGCAAAGAGGGGCAGAGGAAGACAAACATGGAAGAGAACATATTGGGAGTAAGAAAGGGGAGAAAGGAGAGATTTTAGGGTTAAAGAGAGAAAAGGAAGACAGATTTTGGATGTAGAGAAAAGGAGAGTGAAAAAAGGGTAAAGTCACTAGCCATGTGGATCATCAACATGCCAGCTGTTTACCTTCCCAATTCTGCCACAAGAGAAAGACCTCAAGCATCTGCATGAATGACTGCAATAACAAGAAGAAACAAATTCAATACCACTTAAATCGATTCTAAAGCAAGAAAACGTTTCCACGTGTAAACAATTTCACTGCTTGGAGAGAGCGAGATAAATAAACATGCAGATCTCCTGGCTCCTCATCCTCTTCCTCCTTTCGGCTAAGCCCGCCGTTTGTGCTGGCCTGGCTCCACCACATGCATCAGAGGCAGTGTACGGGTTTGTTAGTTAGTCGCCTCCCCCCACACCAGGCCCCGCCTCCTCCAGAATGATGCCAGTATCTATTTTGTGACTGGGTATATTGGTACACCATCCAAAGTGTAATTAATAACGTTATCTTGCTCAAAGGGATATTCAATGTCTACTTTTTTTAAACAATAATGGTACTTTGTGAGGCATTAGACAACCTCCCTGTTTTTCTTGGTTGAATCTGTGTTTGAAATTCACTACGTGACTGACCATCTTTACAGATAATTGTATGTTTTGGGTACAGAGATCAGGTAGTCATAAAGAAATCATAATAAACACTATTATAAACACATATTATGCGACTTGTTAAGCAAAATTTTACTTCTGAACTTGTTTTGGATTTCCAAAACAAAGGGGTTGAATACTCATTCACACTTTTTTTTTAACGTAATTCCACTTTGACATTATTTATTTTTATCTTTATTTAACTAGGCAAGTCAGTTAAGAACAAATTCTTATTTTCAATGACGGCCTAGGAACAGTGGTTAACTGCCTTGTTCAGGTGCAGAACAACAKATTTTTACCTTGTCAGCACGGGAATTTGATCTTGCAACCTTTCGGTTACTAGTCCAATGCTCTAACCACTGGATTACCTTCTACCCCGATATGGAGTATTGTGTGTAGGCCAGTGACAAAAAAATCTAAATTTCATACATTTTAAATTCAGGCTGTAACACAACAAAATGTGGAAAACATCAAGGGGTGTGAAGACTTTCTGAAGGCATTGTATGTTTTACCATTTAGATATAAAAGCACTTTATCATATAGTCCCCACATTGAGAAGTCACTAAGTATTTGGCAAATTCATTTATATGTTGTATGAAAGTAGTCACACATTTTGTATTTTGGTCCTATATTCCTTCCCAATAATACATCAAGCTTGTACTCAACACCGTATTTGGATGCATTTGCAGTTGTTTTGGTTGTGTTTTGAATTTTGCCCAATAGGAAATAATTGTATCCAACCGATGGAAGGAGGTATCACACAGTCAATATAATATACATAATTACAGTAGATTTAGCATTTACTAGGGGAAGAAATAAAGAAAATGCTCAAAGGGAGTATGAACCAGACCCTCCAAATATAAATATTATATAATATAATAAGTAAACAGTTACTATTATGGATAGACATGTAACAGAGTCATTGTCCATGTGTATATACAGTAGATATTACCTGTTAAGCAACTTATTTACAGTACTGGATGTGTGATAAACAAAGGATGTCGTGTGAGAAGAAGTTTGTTATGTAGATGTGTGAGACATAGCACAGAAGCCAAGGTTAGTGTCAGTTTGTCTGCAGAGACTGTACAACCATCCGGCTGGTGGGCTAGGTGCGTCTGTCGGGGATTGAGCTGTATACGTGGTACGTATCAGACTAGAGGAAAGAAACAGATTCACTTTAGGGCGTCGAATCTACAGTACAGTAAATGTAATTCATAAGTTTTGTTTATGAGGATGAAACACCAATCTTAAACTGAAAGTCATGCAACAGTGAGAGAAAAAGATACTTTATCCTCTAGTCAGTCTGTCTGTGAAAACAATGCTACATATAATGTTAATAATAAACAATAAATAATTACAAATGAATGGACATTGTGCTGTACTTACATGTTTATTTGCAAATGCCTGTGTATCCACATCAACGGGACCTGCAACATCACAGAGAGACAATTCCATGAGTAAGAGGTTGGTATGTATGAGTGTGTGTTTGAGGGGGGTCATGTGTATTTACATGTCTACATTGCATGTGTGTACTTAGTCGATTTGCCCTGTTGCGTTAGTAACAGCCAAACAGAAGAAGTGCAAGTAACAGGGCTTGATGTCATTTCACACTTTCTCCTATTCTCAAACCACCCTGCAGATCTACAGCTCTATTCTCTCACGCTGATGCTCTGACACATTCATTTCTGTTTTAAGTGTCATATATGCATTTTGATATGGTTGAAAAGGTTAGCACAAAGTTCAAGCATGTACAGTAGCTGTGCACTTGCAGATGGTCCCGGTCTGAGGGACAAACCTGAGGCATGAACGTGGACAGTACAGAAGGGATCTGAGAATCGATTCACATCTCCTGAATCACCTGTAGTAGAGAGAGAAGAGAAGAAGAGGACTTTTATCCTCCAGTCGTACAAACTGTCTGTCTATTCTACTTTCTAACTCGTGACATGAACTGCACCCTCTTGATCACAGGAAGGTTGTTTGGTTTGTGTCATTCTGAGGTCTACACATGTCAATGCAAGATGTAGGTTATTGATTTTACATAAGCTATGTACCTACTTACGAACACATTTAAAGGTTAACATGATTAAGTATCAAGAAACCGTTTTTGGTGAAAAACATCTTATTTGGTAATTAAAAAATGACCATATAAATCTGTAAATAAATATAGCGTTGGTTTGATACTTTGAACATTCATGTTGAAACACTATCATGTAACATTAAGGTCTTGATCCTCAGATCAAACAGTCAGGGCAGAGGATGCTGGTGAGAGGAGTTATAGGAGAGAGGCCTCATTGAATCGTTGAAATGGAATGAAATAGAATGGAGTCAACATGTAGTTTGATTTGTTTGACTCCCGTCTATTAAATCCATTACAATCATACAATGAAGCCTGTCGCTCTCTATAACTCATCCCACCAGCCTCCTCTGTCAGAGGGGTATATGTGTACAGATACCACTGTAATGTAGAATATTCACCATGACTCCGCTGTTCACCGCGCCCATAGACACCAAATTATCTACAACAGAAACACAATGAAAATGGAATTACAGTGTTTGTACATGCCTGTATATATTTATGTAAGTTGTATGTGTGTCTATGTTGATGTATTTTGTTTGGAACATACATTGTCTGTGATCATCCTGTCTGGCTGTAGGTCTGTACAACATAAAAGTATAAGAAGGTTGTGGTAAGAACATCTCATCATGGACAATACAGAACTAAAGGTTGATACAATCTTCATCATATTCACAAGCGGAATTCTTACCTCTGAGAATTGTTTTTCTCTGAAAAACAAATGAGGCTAAATTAATTATATTGAATATAGTCTAACCTATACAATATAATCAAAATTAGTTGATAAATTAACCCATGCCAAATTCACTTACATTAATGTCAGCATGGTAAATTTGCAAATGATTTGTTATGCATAATTAAATGTACTCACTGGTCCTCCTGCAGAGACAGACAGCTGTCAATCCTACCAGGAGCACGCCCACTCCAGAAGCCACTGCTGCCTGCCATAATCGCCCCACTATTTGGTGACATGATGACAACGGGAGAGGTCATTAGCTCTTGGACCACATTATTGTTCGTCTAAGAAAATGTGCACAGCTCTGTTTTCATATGTGTGAGAAAAGACAGCTCGAAAAGGATACTTACCCAAAATGCTTTCTTGACTGTTTGATTCCACATCACTTTCTGTGGAGCTTTGACCTCCTGGGCACATGCAAGAGAGAAGGACAGTTTAATAACAGAGTTATGCAAATATTTCTAAGAATAAACAAATTGTTTGATTAATCCTAAACCTTTGACTGAATTTACATTTGGCTATATTTGCAAAACTGGTTTATGCTTTAATAGACAAAAATATTTAGCAAACTAAATGAAACCTATTGGCTATACTTACTTTCAGTTGGACTCGCTGGGGTGTCAGTGGTCAAAGTACAGCAAACAGTYGACCCTGATGCAAAGCAAATCATTGGATCTGATTATACAAAAATACATCTAAATGGGTTGATTTTAATCAATCAAATATCAACCTCTTTTTGTAATGAGGCAAATTTGTGATGGAAAAAAAAAACATGGAGAAGATAAGCTACTCTATTTGTTTTACTTAAATTTGCTAACTAGATAAAGATGACTAAGAGACCTGATGAAGGATTCACAGCCGTGCTAGGGGTCAAAGGGGAGGTCAAACCTGGTGAGAAGAGATTACTCATATTACACAAGAACAAATGTAAATTAATATAATATCTAAGGTATTTCAATAAGCAGAAAGAGAGAAGTACAATACACATTACCTACAAATCAGATGGACTAAAAATGGTTAAAAATCTGGACTGAAATTACAAGCAGCTATGAATCTATTAGTTAACCGGTCAGAGCTTTAGTGAATGAATGTGAACAAAGATATTGTACTTGCAAACTAAGTTTAAACTGGTGGATCTACTTACTGGTAGTTGGTGTCACTGTGGTGTCTGGGGTAAAGGTAGAAGTAACAGTCGAAACAAATGGGAAGCAATATGACTACACAAGAATAAGATTTTACATTCACATTTGGGTCACTTAATTTTACAGGCCCGTAATCTTAACGCTTGACTGTATAATTGGAACTTGCAGAGATGGTAATTTAGAGGCCCAACACACCTTCTGTAGGACTCACTGTCGTGCTGGGAGGCAAAGTAGATCTAGGACCTGGAGTCAAACCCACTGAGAAAACACATATTAATGAAATTAGCATTTTATTCATGATCGTATTAATGATCATCATGGTGTTGTTGGCCTTTTGAAATACCTTCATGATTTATCTTTTCAAAGTGGGCAAAGTAGGACTATAAAAATCACTACGGACAGATCGCTTCTAGCCCTGGTAGATTATATTTCTCCTCATTATAGAGATGATAAGACCAATTCATAAGGTGATAAGGTCTTTCAGGACAGATAAGGTTGATTGTTGATTGACAGCTTCCTAGAATAGTCCACTGTATCTAAAAGCAGAACCAAAAGCGCATAGATACGATCTAAACACTCGACTAGATGAACACAGACATTCTATTACTTGTGCTGATGATCCAGACATGTTGTTGAGGCTGGTGTCATATCTATAGAACAGCTTAATTATCGAACAGAACCGTTCCTTACACATGAACACAACATTCTTATTGCTAAACTTGATTTGCTTTAAAATAACAGCAGTGCCACTATAAAAGCAAAATGTGTGGCCTACCTGCTATAGAAGGTGTCTGTATAGTTGTTGGATCACTGATGTGAACTCCCACCAGATCTAAAATCATTGGGATTGAAATGTGGTATTTAGTTTGTTGGTCAGAATGAGTAGTCATACTAAGAAGATGCTAAAATCACTGTGAGTCAGATCATGAAGACCTGCAGCCCTGATAGATTTGTTTAGATAATGACTCACGTGCAAAGCTTTTCCCATCACTGCGTGGAGAGAGAGAGTTTGGTCCTGAGCTCACTCTGTAGTCACAGCTCACCTCCTTACGCCTCACTGACTGTAGACGACTGATCAGATCACTATGTTTTGGAGTGAATATACAGAACTGCTGTCCGGATGCTGAGGTGGCTTTTCTCCTCTTGATCTTTTCTGTGAAGGATGGCTGACTCTCCTCTCCAACATACAGGTTACAGGTGGTGTCAGGACTGACGGATCCACGAATCAAACAGATGATGGTGAAGTCCTCATCAAAATGGACTGTAATGTCTGGTTTTGGATCTGTTAGGAAAGGACAGAGACTCCTTTTTACATCACTCTATTTGAATGTATTGTATATGTCACAAGTGACACTGACTCCTACTAAACTAGAGCCTGCCATTCTCTTTAAAGTACGTATCAGCATGTCTTATTTGATATCATGCATATTTATGATGTTTAATCATGTGTGCTGTGTGTTTACAACGATTGCCTTTCACTTAATTCCTTACATTCTCACATGTGAAATCAAATTGAATCGCATGGACTATTTTGCTTGCTGGTATGGTGTGGAGTGATTCCACAGATCTCCCTCTCCCTGCTCGGGAGGAAGAGCCAAACCCTGTTCGGGTAGAAACGAATGAACAAACCCTGGGTAGAGCCAAACTAATCCTGCTCGGGTAGAAACGAATGAACAAACCCTGTTCGGAAGGACCTGAATGAACATTGGCCACCGATCGGGAATCAACTGCTGTGTTAGTTTGGCCCGTTGCTTCTAGTTAGTCTACAGCCCTAAATCCCAGCCTATTTATATATAGGGCCGTGGTGATACTGTGTATTACTGTGTCAAGCTGAGTTTATAAAGAACCTTTGATTGTACTTTGGCCTGTCTCTGTGGTTGTTTTCCGTGGGATCTTAGAACTCTACTTTTGACATGTACATTTCAAATATGTATTGTCTTCACAACAAATATTTTTTAAATGACATTGGATGAGATTGTKATTTAAACAGAATCATTCAAGACAATCTGAATATAACATTTCTTACCAAGAATAGTAAGAGAGACAGAACCACTGTGCATCGATGGATAGTAAGTTTCTACTGTGTAAAAACATCTCAGTTTGATCTCAGCAGATGAACTTTGACCTGCCCTGGAGAGCAGCTCAGTCCCCGTGAGTGAACGTGTATAGGGTGAGTGTTTAGGATCTCCCCTCTGTGTAGAAGTAATAGTGAGACACAGAGACAGATGGAGGAGTCTGACAGATGAGTCTCTCCCTCTGATGACTGAAGAACTCACTGTCAGCCTGGGAGGAGGTGGGTCTCTTTGAAAGTTGCATTTAAAAAACATTACAGGTAATCCATACATA
>NW_019944936.1:54194-62196 GCF_002910315.2 Salvelinus sp. IW2-2015
TACTAACAGTATGGAAAATCCATTAATAAAATGTTAAACTATCAGCATTTATGTTGACAAAGTACAGTAAATCCTGTCATTATGTGAAATGAAGACGTTTAAGAAAAACGACAGAAGATCTCATTTTCAGAACGAGCATAATTAATACGGTATAACAGTGCAAAGTGATTGATCTGTTTGTAAACCAGGCCAACATTACCCCTAACATTGGCACTGAACAGTGTCACTTAAAGCGATGATGTGATGGAGGACTC
The DNA here is from genome assembly GCF_002910315.2 of Salvelinus sp. IW2-2015. Classification (NCBI taxonomy): domain Eukaryota; kingdom Metazoa; phylum Chordata; class Actinopteri; order Salmoniformes; family Salmonidae; genus Salvelinus; species Salvelinus sp. IW2-2015. Next base: position 54,449 of record NW_019944936.1, read on the forward strand.
CGCATACAGCGTGTTCAGGTAAACAGGTCACGTTGACGAGCAGGCTGGAGAATGGTGGAGTGGACCGAGGGACCTCTTGCAGGCCAGCTCCAGTCTCCTTTATTGTCTGCGGCTACACGCATGACGTTCTGGGAACGAATCTTCTCCCCGCTCCACTGTAGAGAACACAGGCTGAGACACACGACGAAGATGGGACGAAGGCTCACAACTCAGGCTGAACGTGGATTCGTCTCTCTAGACTGGCTCTTCTAGAACTCACTGTCAGCGGAGGCCAAGGTCTGTTGAGAATAGGGGAATTAGAGTATTTTGTGTTTTGAGAAATGTACTGCACGAGTCTAATCCCCCTTGTTACTGTTAAAAGACCTTAAGGATCTTAGTCAAGTTACTTTATGCGGCCCACGGTGATGGAAATGTTAAGCGAATATGAATAATTCCTTCGCATTGCTTCATGTGGGCATAGCCTAATGACAACAGCACGGGGAAGTTGAAATCATGTATCCAAGAGAACATACGGTACCATGATGGCCACAACATAATGACAGAGAAATATAAATCAATAGGATGATCAGTGGAATAAGACACACTTATTATAACCATAACATGTTGAAATATTAAGAGTTCCTAAAGTAAAAGACTAAAAGAGGGGAAAGAAGAATGGAATATCCTGTAGCACAAACAGATGGAGCGGAAAAATAACTCACCGAAAAGGAGGATGACCAAAAACAGATGACCAGCCATATCAGGGATGAACAATGTCATTTTTTAGAGAGCTACATACATACTGTTAGTGTGACTTTACAGAAGATGGTGGCAGTGACTGGGACAAAGAATACATGTTTCAATAGAAAAGCAGATGTGGAGATTGTTCACAGGAAAACCACAGATGTCTCATATGACAACTGTGGGCTAATGTCATGTTGCAGAGGACCAGGAGGCTGAACATTCAGAGTCATTTATCAGTTATTATTTTTAGGTTCTCAAGCTATCTGTCTTCAACATATTTTATTTTGTATAAGTATTGCCGGCAATTCGATTTTTAAAACCAACCAACTAACTTGTCTGTCTGAGAAAAATATTTATCTTCGACTTTTTGTTTTAAGTTTTTAACTGCTGCACAAAGTTTACCTACAAAAACCCTGCATTTGTGGTTGAGAGTTTTAGGATCTCTAAAATGTAGAAGGGTTTTCATATTTAATTCATGTTTAGTGAGTCATGTTTAATAATATGCCAGAGCAGTGAAGGTAAACTGATAAGCGCAGTAAATGAAAGGAAAGGAAGGAAGGAAGGAACGGAGGAGAGAAGAAGAAGCGAGTTCACACTACTCGGACTGATCAGTTTACCTTGAATGCTCTAACTGAAGATAAATGTCAGCGCCTGTTCAGATAAACCGCGTGCTTTGCTGCGGTGTTGCTTGAAGTGCCTAACATTGAACGTGTGTAGGCTGAGAATGCAGTTGCTGTTTTTAAACTAACGTTTTTATGTAGCCTAACTTTGAGAGTAACCGTTTGATCATGTGACCTAAAAAAAAGCAGCAGCAGCCGAAGAAGTAACTTCATCTTCTGACTTGCCCAAAAAATATGAAAAGTGTCCGGAAAAGCTAAACCAGGTTTGTAAAACCATGTGCGGTTTAGGTCAATTTGAGTAGCCTAATTTGACGGTTATTTGATTAGATTACGGTTGATACATTTGTCCTTTTCAATTCTTAGAAACCAGCAAAGCACCTGCTGTGGCACGGAGAACTCCTCTTCATCCACCTACGATGGTGATGGTTAACGAAGCGCTGAAGGAGTTGGACTCTCGAAAAGGGGTCTCCTCGCAGGCCATTCGCGGATACATAACAGAGAAATATCCATCTGTGGACCTGGTGAGGTTGAAATACATGATACGCAAGACCCTGAAAAAAGGATTCGAGGGCGGGGTATTGGTGAGGACATCAACTCGAAAGCAAACGGAGCACAGGGGAGGTTTCGGGTAAGTGACCCATGCATGTCTAAATCTTWAAGTAAATGCCCAGTGTTTCCAGATTTCTATGAAAAATGACCAATAATTTACAATATGAGTGAAATGGTTTTCCTTCCCAAAAATTGTAATTGAGTATGTCAAAGCAGCTTTCCTGTTTGAATTGTGTTTTTTATTTATATATTACTACATTGGGCAATTACATACCATTTCCAGTGGCACACTGACTCACGTTATGATGAAGCCATAGCCTACTACTCACGGTGATGGCCAATGCGCTCCTCTTGGCAATAGCCTATCTCAAGATGAGCTACTTTGAAAAATAGTGCTGCTGGTCACTAAAAATTGGGAGTTGAGAATTATATTGGTTCTACAGACAGTCTTCTATTTTCAGCAGTAGGCATTTGCTTTCCAAACTATGTTTTTTTCCCTGCGATTTGTATTTTGAAATGTGCAAACAGACAGCTGCAACCAACTATCTACATATAATCCATGGATGGCAGTTCCCATTCAAATCAGGACTGGCAGCCCTTGCTAGGAGTCCCATGAGTTACCACTCAAATTTCTCTCCAGGGTAAGGAGGTTTCNATTGGGTGTTGCATAATATGAAATACGTGTGGAGTTAATCTAATATTAGGTTTTGATCTGATCACATACAGTAATTTATTTTGACGCAAAAGTAGAGKCCTTTAGAAAGGYGTAAATACCTTTTCACAGGTGTGTGTGATTCGTTGTGCTTTGTGTGATTAGCTACCAGCTATGGCACAAAACGACACTGACCACAGCAACTGCAGCATTTATTGTATCTATAAATGTGCTCATACTTGACTTTGAACTACATTTTTATTCGCAAATGCGAGGAAATGCTTGTACTGTAGAGCCCTGACCATCCGCCAATGTGGCTGGTGAAATAGACATCTTACCTGCCAATGCCAAAATCTACCTGCATTTGGCGGGGGTTAATTTTAGGTTCTGGAACAGACATTTACGCACGTATCTCATCTGGTCTGCATAGCACACAGGATGTAACCAAATGACTGGTCCCACAGAGGGAACTCCTTTTGTAATGGAGTTAGTTGCCGTACGCAGATAGTATTCCCACGTTAGGTTCTGTTCTTCCCCAGCCCATTCCTTGCCTTCTGAGTGATCTAACACACCTCAGTATTGRCCACTATCCCTCAACGTTGATGAATATTGAGTAGGCCAAGGGCATACGTGAATCTTGTCACTCACTAGTGTTATTGGTTCACTGTCATATCACAAACTCCCCTGAACTTGGTAGTCGAGTTGAGTGACAAGTGGACGTTCTATCCACCTCACCCTCCRCAAACACACACGGACACGCACGTTTCAGAGACAAATASCTAATGCTGTCATCGAGTTAATCATTYGCTGGTCATTATCAACATTCTTTAAGTGCTCGATCTGCAAARAGTTTTGAATCGGTCTTGTTCAAACATACTTTTTTCTCTCTCTCGCRTGGTGAGTGACTGATTTAAGAGCCACCCAGATATAGGGCCTAACTGTAAATGACACCAGAATTGGCAACAGTGAATTAAACATGAAAAGTTAAGCGGATCTCTTAGGCAAGAGTCATTCCACTTGTGAGTGTTTATGGCTAATATGCACTTACAGTTGAAGTCGGAAGTTTAAATGTATTTGGCTAAGGTGTATGTAAACTCKGTTTTTCACAATTCATGACATTTAATCATAGTAAAAATTCCCTGTCTTAGGTCAGTTAGGATCACCACTTTATTTTAAGAATGTGAAATGTCAGAATAATAGTAGAGAGTGATTGATTTCAGCTTTTATTACTTTCATCAGATTCCCAGTGGATCAGAAGTTTACATACACTTAATTAGTAATTGGTAGCATTGCCTTTAAATTGTTTCACTTGGTTCAAACATTTCGGGTAGCCTTCCACACGTGGACCGTAACTAATTAGGCGCACTTTACCAGCATAGCCTTGTAGATACCTGAGCCAGGGTCTCTGACGAACGAACATGTAGCGAGGGCCACCGACTAGCATTACAGGTCTCCATGGGGTCGCTATAAGGTGCTTAGTAACCAAAAACGAATGGCACATGAAAAACCTCACCCAGTTTGCTGAGTAGAGTGTTGAAGCTATTTTGTAGATGACATCGCCGAAAGTCGAGGACGGTAGGATAAGTCAGTCCAATTTACTAGGGTAAGTTTGCAGCGGTGATTGAAGCAGGCTTTGTTGCGGAATAGAAAGCCGATTCTTGATTTGATTTTGGATTGAGATGTTGATATGAGTCTCGAAGGAGAGTTGCAGCTAGCCAGACACCTAGGGTTTAAAAAAAAAACTCTTAATTAAAATTTGTTTCCCCCCCCCCCCAAAAAAAAAACCAAAATAATTCTAGTCGGAACCGTCCAGTGTGGGTGATGCGAGTCGCGGCGTGCGGCGTCAGGCAGCGACACGGGTTGGGGGAAAAGGCATCATTTGTTTTACTAGCGTTAAAGCAGTTGGAGCCACGAAGAGGTTGTATGGCATGAAGCTCGTTTATGTTTAATAGCAACAGTGTCCAAGGAAGGCCGGGAAAGTATATAAAATGGTGTCTCTGCGTAGAGGTGATCAGGAATCACCCGCCAGCAGAGCCAACATCATGGATGATATACAAGAAAAGAGTCGGCCCGAGAATTGAACCCTGTGGTACCCCCAACTAGAGACTGGCCAGAGGACCGGACAACATGCCCTCCGATTTGACACACTGAACTCTGTCTGCAAAAGTAGTGGGTGAACCAGGCAGGCAGTCCTTAGAAAAACCGAGGCTACTGAGTCTGCCGATAAGAATTATTGGTTGATTGAACAGAGTCGAAGCCTTGGCCAGGTCGATGAAAGACGCTGCACAGTAATGTCTTTTATCATGCGGTATGATTCGTTTAAAATTTAGTACCTTGAGCGTGCTGAGGTGCACCCGTGACACCCGGCTCGGAAACCGGATTGCACAGCGAAGGAAGGTACGGTGGATCGAGATGTCAGGGATCTGTTTGTTACTTGGCTTTCGAAACCTTAGATAAGGCAGGGCAGATGGATATAGGTCTGTAACATTTGGGTCCCAGGGTTCTCCCCCTTTGAAAAGGAAGACCCGCCGCAGCTTTCCATGCCTTGGGATCTCAAGGCGAGGGGATGATACGAAGCGAATGTTGAACAGGCTGTAATAGGGTCACAATGGCGAGCGGACACCTGAGGCATGCACAGTTTCAGAAGTAGGTCCAGATTTCAAACGCCCACTGATTTTTATGGGTCCAGTTTCCAGCTCTTCAAACATCTGCATCTGATTGTAAAGGAAGGGAGATATAAAGGAGATGAGGGGAGGCTTGGGCGAAGTAGCAGCGGCGGGGCTTTGGCCAAGGTTGGAGTCGCCAGGAGGAAAGCATCGCCAGCCATTGAGAAATGCTTGGTTGAAATCTTCGATTATCACGATTATCTGGGACCTACCTAGCCTTTCACAGTGGCAGCTGGAGGAGTGCTCTTGTTCTCCATGGACTTTACAGTAAATCCCATAAACTTTTTGAGTTTAGAGCTACAGGATGCGAAATTCTGCTTGAAAAAAGCTGGCCTTGCTTTCCTGACTACTGCGTGGATTGCGTTCCTGACTTCCCTGAAACAGTGCATATCCTGGCTCCGATGCTATTGCAGTCGCCCACAGGATGTTTTTGTGCTGGTCGAGGCAGTCAGCTGGAGGAACCAAGGCTATATCTGTTCTGGTTCTGCATTTTTTGAACGGAGCATGCGTCTAATATGTGAGAAGTAACATTAAAGAATGACCAGCATCCTCAACTGACGCATGAGGTCAATATCCTTCCAGGTACCCGCCAGTCGATTAGAAAGCCTGCTCGCAGAAGCTGTTTAGGAGCGTTGACAGTGATGAGGGCGTCGTTTGACCGAACCGTGCCGATACAGCAATGAGCAGTGATCGCTTGAGATCTTGATTGAAGACACAGAGTGTATTGAGGCAGGCTTGGTCAGGATAATGTCTATTAGGTGCCCATGTTTACGGATTAGGTTGTACCTGTGGTTCCTTTGATGATTTGTGTGAATTGCAGGCACAAGCTTGGATGTAGACCCGGGGTGTTCAAGCATATCCAGTTAAGGCCCTAACAGGACAATCTGAGCTAGAATGGGGAGGAATCAATTCGACCAGATGGTGTCCAGGGCAACCAGCTGGGGAGCTGAAGGGGGGTCGGTAGCAGCGGCAACAAGTGGAGATTATCCCTTAATTCTGGAGAATTACATTTTTAAACATGTAGAAAGTTCGAACTGTTTGGGCATAGATCCCTGGAAAGTATGACAGCAACTTTGCAGTGCTATCTCTGCAGTAAATTGATAACTCCTCCCCTTTTGGCCAGTTCTGTCACTTATTCTTGACGGAGGTTATAGTGTGGGTATCTTGGAAATCTTCTAAGAATTTTTTGGTGCCCCTTCCTAAGCCAGGATTCGGACACGAGGCAAGGAATCAGGATGCAAGTGTGCTAAAAGCGGTGAGTAATGCAAACTTAGGAGGAGCTCTGATGTTGACATGCATGAGGCCAGGCTTTCGAATCGCACAGTCAACAAATGAGGGTGACTGGGGACCATGCAGGGCCTGGTTTACTCCAATCACCCGAGAAAGAGAGTAGTAGATGAGGGTGCAGGCTAAAGGCTATCAAAATGGTTCGCTCTAGAGCGTGGGAGCAAAAGATATAAAAGGAGAAATTTAGTGGCGCGTGGGTAGAATAGATTCTGGGCATAAAGTGCAGACAGGGGTATGGAGGCGCGGGTAACAGCGGAGGCAAGCCCAGGCACTGCTGATGATTAAAGAGAGTTGTATCTCTGGACAATGCTGGCTCAATGGGTGAGGTCACGCATGTGTGGGGGGGTGGACAAAGGGGGAATCAGAGGTACGGAGAGTGGAACTACAGGGTCCATTGGCAAACCAAAACCAATGTAGATTGAAAACTAGCCTGAACAACAGTAATGGCAAGCATTATTGATTTTGAGAGAGACATTACCCAATAAGGAGCATAAAGTGACTTTGTCAGGTCTTGATTGGTGGAAGCTCCAGCTAAAAAAAAAACAACAGTAAGAAAACACAGCAAAACACGACCGGTAGTTACAGCAGCACAAAATAAATGGCACGACTAGGCATGAGAGGGTCGGATTAACTACACACAAATCGCTGAGTTTAAAGCATAACCTTAAAGTCCGAGCTCTGCCAAAGCATGCTGCCAAAACCGCCATAAAAAAGCCTAACTAGCAGTTTGCAACTGCACTTTTTTAGAAAATGTACTCTGGTCTGACGAAACAAAATATAAAACCTGTTTGGACCATAATGACAATCATTAGTTGGAGGAAAAGGGAGATATGCAAGCCGAAGAACGCCCATCCAACCTTGGCACGGTGGCGGCATCATGTTGTGGGGTGCTTTACTGCATGAGGGACTGGTGCACTTCACAAAATAGATGGCATCATGAGGTCGGAAAAGTGTGTGGATTATTGAAGCAACATCTCAAGACATCAGTCAGGAAGTTAAAGCTTGGTTGCAAATGTTCTTCCAAATGGACAATGACCCCAAGCATACTTCCAAAGTTGTGGCAAAATGGCTTAAGGACAACAAAGTCAATGTATTGGAGGCCATCACAAAGCCCTGACCTCAATCTTATAGAACATTTGTGGCAGACCTGAAAAAGTGTGTGCGAGCAAAGAGGCCTACAAAGCTGACTGGGTTACACCAGCTCTGTTCAGGAGAATGGGCCAAAATTCACCCAACTTATTGTTGGAAGCT
>NW_019944936.1:64977-85976 GCF_002910315.2 Salvelinus sp. IW2-2015
CAGGCTCTGGCACCTGCTGCACCTATCCATTATGCACAAAGCGGAGTAGCGGATTCCTGCTGCCTGGGTTGTCCCTCCTTACGGCACTCCTCCACTTGTCCGATGTACTGGCCGGTCTCCTGTAGCGCCTCATGCGCTGGACACTACTTCGACAACACCAAGCAAACCTTTTTGCCACAAAGCTCGCATTGATGTGCCAAATCCCTGGAGAACTGCACACTACCTGAGCCAACTTGTGTGGGTTGTAGACTCCGCTCATGCTTCACCACTAGAGTGAGAGCCACCGCCAGCATTCAAAAGTGACCAAAACATCAGCCAGGGTAAGCATAGGAAACTGTAGAAGTGGTGTCTGTGATGTCACACACCTGCAGAACCACATCCTTTTTTGGGGTGTACTGTAAATTGCCTATAATTCCACACTTTTGTCTATCCATTTGCACAACAGCAATGTGAAAATTTATGTCAATCAGATTGTTAGCTCCTAAAGTGGACAGTTGATTTCATAGAAGTGTGAATTACTGGAGTTAATTGTGTTTTAAGTGTCCCTTTATTTTTGAGACAGTATAATATATTTAGCCCTGGTACTTTCTCTTTGAACAGCTGAATAGTCTCGGCGTGATTGAGTGCTTGGGGATGTTTGTCAATGCCTTCTTATGTTGCCATTCAGACTGACTGGAGGTTTGTTTATGGTGGAAYGGGGGAGGGGCCAGGAGAAATGACAGACAGCACAGCTGAGGGAAGCCAAGCCCAGAATTCAACTATCATCACAGATGACGAAATCAATCTAATTAAATTTAGCAGCGGCTCAGGCTTTATGAGAATGCGCGCACACACCACACAGTAGGCCTAACAAGCATTCAAGTTCATATGACAACAAACTAGATGAAAGTTTGCCGTTTACTCCACTAAAGCGACGATGCCTAATGTGGCACTGATACACAATGCTGCAGGAACGAACATTGGTGCTTGGTAATGAGCTCCCACAATGCATCAGTTATTTCCTAACGAGCAAAACGTCTCATTAAAGTAAAACACAAATACAATGATATTGGACTAAGCAAACAAGTTGTAAATGTGATTTTATACCAATAAACAAACTGCAATTGATTCCATAACATGTTAGCGCTCCACTTCATATCAAACAGTCACAGCTGCTGCAAATAAAAAAAACTATAAATTGATTGTATACCCATTTGTAAGTGTGTGTGAATGTGGAGGGGGATGTTCATTCATTGATCTAAAATCAGTTTATTCTCAAAAAAGGGTCAGGATGAGGGTAGCATGAAACATTGATTTTGTGTACTTGGATGGGGACACTAAAAAACTCCAAAAGGAAGTACCCGCTCTTATGCTTCTTCCTTTTAATGTKATCCTCGTGCATTGAAGTTAATATGCAACACTCATTCAATGGTAGTTMTGCACATCCCAAACATGTGGTCTCATGTTTCATGAGGTGAAATAAAAGAACACAGAAATGTTCCATTCGCACAAAAAGCTTATTTCTCTCAAATGTTGCACAGAAATTTGTTTACATCCCTGTTAGTGAGAATTTATCCTTTGCCAAGAAAATCCATCCACCTGACAGGTGTGGCATATCAAGAAGCTGATTAAATCTGCCAAGAAAATCCATCCACCTGACAGGTGTGGCATATCAAGAAGCTGATTAAATAAACAGCATGATTATTACACAGGTGCACCTTGTGCTGGCGACAATAAAAGGCTACTAAAATGTGCAGTTTTGTCACAACACAATGCCACAGATGTGTGCTGAATGCAGGAATGTCCACCAGAGCTGTTGCCAGATAGAGAAATTAACATTCAACTATCATAAACTGCTTCCAACATKATTTTAGAGAATTTGGCAGTACATCCAACCGGCCTCACAACCGCAGACCACGAGTAAGCATGCCACCGCAGGACCTTCACATCTGGCTTCTTCACCTGAGGGATCCTCTGGGACCAGCGACACAGACAGCTGATGAAATTGAGCATTTCTGTCTGTAATAAAATCATTTTGTGGGGAAAACCCCATTCTGATTGGCTGGGCCTGGCTCCCCAGTGGGTGGGCCAGGCTCCCAAGTGGTTGGGCCTATGCCCTCCCAAGCCCACCCATGGCTGCACCCCTGCCCTGTCATGTGAAATCCATAGATTAGGGACTAATTAARTGCACCATAGAGCGCATCCTGACTGGTTGCATCACAGCCTGGTATGGCAACTGCTCGGCCTCCGACCACAAGTATGGCAACTGCTCGGCCTCCGACCGCAAGACACTACAGAGGGTAGTGCGTACGGCCAAGTACGTCACTGGGGCCAAGCTTTCTGCCATCCAGGACCTCTATACCAGGCAGTGTCAGGGGAAGGCCCTAAAAATTGTCAAAGACTCCAGCCACCCTAGTCGTAGACTTCTCTCTGCTACCGCACGACAAGCGGTACCAGAGCACCAAGTCTAGGTCCAAAAGGCTTCTTAACAGCTTCTACCGCCAAGCCATAAAACTCCTMAACAGCTAATGAAATAAATGGCTACCCAGACTATTTGCATTGTCCACCCCTCTTTTACACGGCTGCTACTCTCTGATTATCATCTATGCATAGTCACTTTACCCCTACCTACATATTACCTTGACTAACCTGTGCCCCAGTACATCGACTCTGTACCGGTAGCTCCTGTATATAGCCTTGCTACTGTTATTTTACTGCTGCTCTTAAATTATTTTTAACTTAACTTATTTTTCTTAAAACTGCATTGTTGGTTCATTAAGGGCTTATAAGTAAGCATTTCACTGTAAGACCTGTTGTAGTTCTACTCATTCTATTTCTATGTAGTTGCCACTTAATCCAGTGGCGGCGATACAGTGACCCAGTTCTGTCAGTGGAGTTGAACTCTGCGTTATCTGGGCGTAGATAGSTGTGCAACAGAGCGACTGTGCACCGTTCCAGACAGGGCAGACACTCAAAACTAATAAAGCTATAGAAGAAGATAATGAGGTGGTAGAACACCTCACAGCAAAACATAAAAATAAAAAAAATCAGGAGACAAGTGATATAAAAATGGAACTCAAACCAATTGAGGAAAAAGGTCACRGTTTAAAAAACATAAAGTGACACTGTCTTACAAATGTTAAGTCAGTAGCTTCACATAGGCTACTGGTTTTATCATCATAATGTCCAAACTTATCCCTGGAGGTCAATGCGCCATATAAAACAGCTGATGGAGGTGGGCTACATCAAAATAGACATTTTAGAGAGTAGCAAGACAATTGCAAAACCAGGTGCAATGCAGCAGAAATGCATACGGGTCATTCATTTAGTGCATGAAAAATATGTTCCATTAAGGTCAAGATTTAAATTGACCACATCCCTAGGAGTGTGTCATGTGATGGCTGGGGTGAATACCAGGGTGTAGGGTAGCTAGTAATGTTACATGGGGCAGTTTGGCCAAGGGCTGCATTCCCCAAAGTGCAAGGGGCTGGTTTTAGTATGTGACATCCCGCTAGCATCTGCCCACCCACTTCTCAGAGTAGGGATATAAGGAGTACCTTTAACCTATACAATATGAATCTAAGCAACCTTTAAAGTGAGACCTAAAGAGCAACAAAAAACGACATGACATTTTAAAATGAACTGTATCTCGGATATGAAGAGACAACGGGGTCATTCCTTCATTGGACCCCTGCATCACTTTGGAGATAATAAATGTGGACAGAATGCATGGGTATAAAGTCCCAGCTAAATGCTGAGAAGCAGTCATTCCCCTGTATTCCTTATTTTAAATATTTATATATAATTATTTATCGGGATGTTAAACATTCTCAGTGTAAAATTAAGATGACTAAACCCAGATATAAAGTACGTAAAAAAGATATATTTATATATATATATTTTTTAAATAAGATCACTTAGATACTAACGATCACCAAAATACAAACTAGACAGTCAGGAGAATCAAATTCTAAAAATGTCATGGCATGGGGTCCCCATTGATTTTGTTACATTTGAGTCACTCAAATAGCGTAAAAACACAGGATAAGCTATGGCAAAATGTGTAGAATTGCAGGAAATTAGCTTTAAAACTGCATTTCTCTCAGCCACATGGCAAAACATGTAGAATTGCAGGAAATTAACTTTAAATATCAACATAGTCTCTGCGGCCAAGTGGGACGCTAAAATTTCAGTCAGTGACAGCTCCATTGCCACGCTCCCACTACAAAGCCAACTTTGCCACTGCTGCTGATAAAAAATACCAGGGGAAATAATGCAGGGAGAATGGCTGAATTGGCGAGGGTTTGAACTGGCTGGCATAGTGGTGTGGCCAGTTTGCCACCATCCTCCAGTGATTTGAATTTGCAATAGATTATGCTTTTTTGTTTACGTTGCCAGCAGCCTACTTTCTAAGCACCCTAGGAGGCCAATCGCTTCTTTTTGGTGGCAACATAGTATGGGGATAGAAGCTTCCCTCCAATTGTAAACACCAACTCTGAAAATAAAAAATTCAATATAAAGAGCAAAAATGTATAAATGTGTGTGCAACTTTGCCCTTTGTTCACTGTCCAATGTGCTAGCTACAGGTTGATGCTGGGATGCAAAACCTAGCTACGAAGGGACCCATCCACAGAGGGTCAATGAAAACTGTCAACAAACCAACATAAGCCCCACGGCTAAAGGGGTCAATCAAAACCTGCTAACGAATTGCATATAATTCGTTCGATAGATGTGTTAATTGAGCTCACCACATAGCTAGATTTCGGTGTCACTACTCCCTGTCCCGCCATCTTGGACCGGCCCAAGCAGCCATTACTAGCTAGCTATCCAAACAGCTAACGCGTTAAGCTAACGTTAGTTAGCAGCCATTGGAACATAGCGAAAGCCCGTCTCGAGCTCTACACAATCAACACCAACTCCGGGGCACGAGAACGGCTCAAATTCATGCATACATTTTGCACGAGCCAGATACACAGTGCAGCAAGCAAACATATTTCCCTGGCACCACGGGAAGTCTACTCCATGACAGAACGTTAAATAGCCATTAAAACAAGTAAGGTCACTTTATCATACTCGGTAGATTTGGCTAGCTGGCTACAAAACGTTACCTAACGCTTATATCACAGTAATGATGTTATCTGTAAAAAGCCAAATTCTATATGTCCCTGACCACTGAATCTCTAGCTAGCAAACATTCAGAATGAGCTGGCCAACTCCAGAGTCCAACAACGCACGTTCCACAAGCTAGTTAACGTTATCAAACTAACAGGGGACTAGCTAGACATTTGCTAGCAGGCTAAATTAAAAGGTTAGCATGTGGTGGTTCGTCTTATCAATATAAATGACTAGCCCGCAAGTATGTACTTGAGATGTTATATTACACAGCCAGCTGGCTAACGTTAATTTGCTAGCTTCTTCAGCTACCAGGCTTGTTAGCCATTTCTACTGCACCCAATACAAACCAGCTTGGTAGAAACATTTGATATGATAAGCCTGTGACTAACAAATAGCTAAGTTGACGAGTTAGATAAATGCAAGGCCACCCTAATAACGAAAATAGCCAGTTGGGTTACTAAAATGTGTTTATGCAATGGAAAAGCCGTTCATTTTCACTATTGGATTAGCTAGCCAGGGAAAGAACTCGGGTAGGAACGCTGCGTAGCCGCAGGGTCGCTCTGCGCACATCGTGTGATGGGTGTATGGTTAACCAGAGTCCGTGCTCTCACCTGAGAGTGGACTGGCTATGTTAGTTACACATAGTTACACGTATTACTATGTGGGTAAGGATGTACAAGGTGCAAGTGTTGTGGTTCAAGGACCGGCTGGTCCTGTGTGTTTGCAACTTAGCGAGCTACCTTCAACAGTAAGGCCTTCGTTCTGGCGCCATCTTCATGAAGCCTCTGAAATCCAAACAGTGAGCTGCAAGCAAGAAGACAACACAGGCGGTTCAGTATCACTTGCACTGCCGTGCAAATGGATTTAACGTATAAAAACGGCAAACGCGTGAACAGAATATTAAGAATACACCAGAGGTGTGTGCAGGGCTTTGACTCCGACCTGTCAATTCCGACCAAGCTGTCCCTCTCTTGGGCTGTCAGCGTCGGAAAGTCCTCCTCGGTTTCACTGGCTTTTCCCGCCGCCATTTTCTTTTCCTCATCACCACCAGAAGCCGAGCCGAGACTCCGAGCAGCAGCGCAGGCAGCAACAGCGAGCGAGACTCCGCACGATTGCATGGAATCGCGACGAGAGGGCGAACGAAATACTCCACCAAATCAAAGAAGGAAAACTAAAAATGTATTAAGATAGAATAAACTTTTCTCCACGATCAAAACGCAATTCAAAATGGTAAATCCTTTCAGGAAAACAAGTACCCCTCCAAAAAGTATTCGCGTCACATTTTTAGGCACCGTTTATGCAACTAATCAAATGTAATGCATGAAGTTCAATTCTTGCAGTTTGAAAAGAGTATTATTTGACCATAAAATTCCCCACAGCCACCAGCTTAAAGTTGTTATAATTGTGTCACACAAGCAAGCGAACCCACGCGCCGCCGTAGTCACGCCTCCCCTACCTCTTCAGCCAATAGATATGTCTGAATATCAGCATATGACATGAAGTTTTTTTTACCCATCTTCATTTATCTTTTTACAAACCACAGAAATCAATTATACATGTTCATTATTTTCTCAAAAGCAATAATMGTTATATTGTATAGGTATTCAAATTGATTGATTTGTTTTGAAAAGTGCATAAATAACAATGTTAAATAGCTACATGCAAACTGTCATATTACTAAATACATTTAAGAGTGTCAACTGAGAAATTTGTGCAAATACTTGATACCAGTATTATTTGCTGTTGATGGGTAAGCATGTCTAATAAAACGTTGCAATGTTGTGTGGAGGTAAAATTCTGATTAGGACTGTGTAACTACTTCTCAAATATTCTCACCCTGCAATGTTCACATCATAATAATCATCATCCTTGCCCTAGGCCCCACAGTCCTATACATTTTTGTGGTTGATACCAATTAGATCTGTTTGCATTTTTTTTAATGTACTAGCTAGTTCTACTGTATTTATGTGCAGTATATCTACTGTGTTATGAATTACATTCTCACTTTTGTACATGTCTTGAAAATGAAATGAATAGCAATCATTATTGTTGGTGTTCCCCCCCCAGCTGTAGACATTTTAAAAATACCCAGACTCAATACCCAGACAAGACATATCCATCCAATGTAAAATCCTCAAATCTAATTATCCAAATAGCTTTTTTGATGTATCATAAAACCCTCTGAACATATTACTTTATAAAATCTTACTATTTATTTTGATATCAATTGATTATATATAAGTTACAGTATTTGATGTAGATTTGAATTACATTCAAATCAATTTAAATGTTCAAGGGATAAAGTGATAGCTATTTTGKGCAGAAATTGAATCTAATATGAGGGAAATCGAATCTTATTTTTTATGGWACATTTTTATGCTTCCAAATGAAATGATCAACATCCTGCAACATTTCAAAGAAAGAGCAAAGTGTTAAAATACTGATGTGGCAAAGCATCATTCTGTAGGCGGGGCCAGCAGAGGTTTATAAAGCTCAGGGGCGGGGCTTGCATACAGCAGTCAACATCCTGATGTAATTTTCTCCAAAATGGCGGATCGCAAAGAAGGTTAGTGATAGCCCATGTTTATGGATAAAATAATCTCGAATTATAACAACGAATCAGCTATACTATATATAGATAGCTCCAATATCAAGAAATCTAAACACTCAAATATTGCTATTCGTTCAGCTGCGGCTTTTGACAGGTGGACTTTACTGACTAGATGGCTAGCTTTGTTGCTAGCAATTTAGCCTAATTTCTAAACAATGGCATGCAATCGCCCATCGACCCAAATACCAGCCATTGGCATTGTGAACCTATTTGTTTTTGTCACCCATGGCTCCTATCCCGACTACTGTACCGTTATCGCAGATATACACTTTATAGTAATGACGTGAACGGGATTACCAACTAAACAAGTATTCCAGTCATGTTTTAAATCAATATTCAATGAATTAATGTGTTTTGTGAATCCTATCAATACTACTATGAAGTTACAGCAAAGATTTAGATGGATGCATTGGAACTGTTTCTTGACTGTGAGGAAATTGGACAGAATTTGGACCTGAAACCTGCACTAGGTTGCCTAGATGATAGAAAGTGAAAGCAAAACAGTTTAAATTCTTTGTATGTCTTTCCTTCATCCCAGATGACATCTTATCAGAAAAGGATGAGCCGGAGAGTGAGGATGAGACCTATGAGGTGGTGGACCTGACAGAGTACGCCCGGAGGCACCAATGGTGGAGCATGGTGTTTGGGAATAACAACTCTGGTCCCCTCGCAGAGAAATACTCTGTGACCACGCAGATCGTGATGGGAGGGGTCACTGGCTGGTATGCAACCCAAAATGTCTGGATCTTTGGCCCCTAGGAAACACATCAACACATTTCACTGATGAATGCATGGTATGAGTTGGTGATGTAGTCAAGTCACTCAACCTTGAGTCCCAAGTCCTAGTAGAGGTCGGCCGATTAATCGGAATGGCCGTTTAATTAGGGCCGATTTCAAGTTTTCATAACAATCGGTAATCTGCATTTTTGGACACCGATCATGGCCGATTACATTGCACTCCACGAGGAGACTGCGTGGCAGGCTGACAACCTGTTATGTGAGTGCAGCAAGGAGTCAAGGTAAGGTGCTAGCTAGCATTAACGTATCTTATAAAAAACAATCAATCTTAACATATCACAAGTTAACTACACATGGTTGATGATATTACTAGTTTATCTAGCTTGTTCTGCGTTGCATATAATCGATGCGGTGCCTGTTAATTTATCATTGAATCATAGCCTACTTCCGCCAAATGGGTGATTTAACAAGCGCATTCGTGAAAAAGCACTGTCGTTGCACCAATGTGTACCTAAACATCAATGCCTTTCTTCAGGGTCGGGGTATATGCAGCGTTTGGGCCACCTAGCTCATTGTGAACTGCGAAGACATATTTCTTCCTAACAAAGACAGCCAACCTCGCCAAATGGGGGGTGATTTAACAAAAGCACTTTTGCGAAAAAAGCATAATCGTTGCACGAATGTACCTAACATTAAACATCAATGCCTTTCTTAAAAACAATACACAGAAGTATATATTTTTAAACCTGCAGATTTAGGAAAATTCTGTCACTTCTCTTGCTTTCTTGCACGCAGAGTCAGGGTATATGCAACAGTTTGGGCCGCCTGGCTCGTTGCGACTAATTTGCCGAATTTTACGTATTATGACAAAACATTTTTAGGTTGTGCAATGTAACAGGAATATTTAGACTTGTGGATGCCACCCGTTAGATAAAATACGGAACGTTCTGTATTTCACAGAAATATTTTTTTCTTCGAAATGATAGTTTCCGGATTTGACCATATTAATGACCTAAGGCTCGTATTTCTGTGTGTTATTATGTTATCATTAAGTCTATGATTTGATATTTATATAGCAGTCTGACTGAGCGGTGGTAGGCAGCAGGAGGCTCATAAGCCATTCATTCAAACAGCACTTTCGTGCGTTTTCCAGCAGCTCTTCGCAATTGCGCTGTTTATGACTTCAAGCCTATCAACTCCTGAGATTAGTTTGATGTAACCGATGTGAAATGGCTAGCTAGTTAGTGGTGTGCCCTAATAGCGTTTCAAACGTCACTCGCTCTGAGACTTGGAGTAGTTGTTCCCTTGCTCTGCAAGGGCCGCGGCTTTTGTGGAGCAATGGGTAACGATGCTTCGAGGGTGGCTGTTGTTGATGTGTTCTGGTTCGAGCCCAGGTAGGGGAAGGAGAGGACGGAAGCTATACTGTTACACTGGCAATACTAAAGTGCCTATAAGAACATCCAATAGTCAAAGTTATATGAAATACAAATGGTATAGAGAGAAATAGTCCTATAATTCCTATAATAACCTCAACCTAAAACTTCTTACCTGGGAATATTGAAGACTCATGTTAAAAGGAACCACCAGCTTTCATATGTTCTCATGTTCTGAGCAAGGAACTTAAACGTTAGCTTTCTTTCATGGTACATATTGCACTTTTACTTTCTTCTCCAACACTTTGTTTTTGCATTATTTAAACCAAATTGAACATGTTTCATTATTTATTTGAGGCTAAATTGATTTGATTGATGTATTATATTAAGTTAAAATAAAAGTGTTCATTCAGTATTGTTGTATTGTCATTATTACAAAAATAAATAAATAAAATCGTCCGATTAATCGGTATCAGCTTTTTTTTGGTCCTCCAATAATCGGTATCGGCGTTGAAAAATCATAATCGGTCGACCTCTAGTCCCTAGTGTTCCAGTCCGAGTCCTTTATTCTCGAGTCGAGTCACAAGTCCCTTGGTAATGCTAAAAGCTGTGGTCCAACTGTTGGCACATTTGAAGAATATCTCTAACATTTGCTGTTGTAGCTAGTAGGCCCCCTATTTTAAATGATCCATCAGAGAGATTTTCTGACAACAAAGTCACTTCTGGTCCAGCCGAGTTGAGCCATGAAATTGTGACTTGAGTCCGAGTCAAGTCTGAGTCCTGGACTCGAGTACTACAACACTGCTATCAGTCACTCCTCTCTTCACATTCAGGTGTGCAGGATACTTGTTCCAGAGAGTAGGGAGATAGCTGCTACTGCCATAGGTGGAGGGTTCCTGTTGTTACAGGTAAGAGATGCATAATATTTGTATTGAGTCGACGCTAGGTAGTTACATAATACACATCTCTATTCCATTATTATGATTTTTTTTAACTAGGCAAGTCCGTTAAGAACAAATTCTTATTTACAATGACGGCCTACCCCGGCCAACCCTAATCCGGAAGACGCTGGGCCAATTGTGCGCTGCCCTATGGGACTCCCAATCACTGCCAGTTGTGATACAGCCTGGAATCGAAACCAGGGTCTATAGTGACGCCTCTAGCGCTGAGATGCAGTGCCTTAGTTCACATCAACTAAGGCGCCACTCGGAGCACCAATGAGATCACATGTAACAAAGTGAACGGAGTGCACTTCAAATTCAACCCAACAATCTCACTCATTTTCCTTTCTGCACCTTCTCCTGCAGATAGCGAATCACAGTGGCTACGTGCAGGGGGACTGGAAGAAAGTGAGAAGGCACGTGAACAAAGCAAAGAAACACCTGAAGAAGAGAACCAAGCAAGCAGCCCTGAAATTAACTCCTTCTTCGAGGAGGTAAAGGTATTAATAACACTGCCTGACTTTCCTAATCATAACTCTATGGTAGGCTATTGTGCCTATAGGATTGTGTGATTCTAAAAGGTGAACATGTTTGAGATGTGTGCGTGCTCATTGGTCCTTTATCTATGTTCATTTATTGCGTGAGACCAACACCAGTACCTGGGTGTGGGAGCTGCTTTTTAATTCATTGTATTTCCAGTCCGCTTGACTCTCAGTGCCTTGCATTGCTGTACTTATGAGAAAAAAAGGTATACTTAATTATCATATTTGGGGGGAAATAGCTAAGTTCATAAATACCTGAGTCATCCGCAGCCATTTGATGGACTAATAATGCAGCAACTGCCCCTCTAGCGAACTCACACTGTAAAAGCACATTCCTGGATTTATCACAAGCAGAAACTAAAGTATACCCTGCGTATAAGAATCTTTATTTTTCCATCTATTATCACTTATAACCTTCAGTTATTGGAGGTGACCTCAGTCTGCTTGTTTTCTCTCCTCCTTCCACTCTCTGCAGGCCACAGAGTTTGTCAAGAAGAACATTGTCCTGTCCAGCGGGTTTGTGGGTGGATTCCTCCTGGGCTTTGGCCTCCTAAGGGCGTCGGGGCCAATTCACGACTGAGGAAGTCATTACATAGGAAGAAGGAAGCTGTCATTACTGTGAACTGAGTCGCCACAGGGATGTTGTCATTAACTGTGAATCGTTGTCTTTCTCCCAGCACGGAACTAGTCATGAAACGGGTTTGGGAGGAGGCTGAATGTGAAGCTGCCACTTTATGCCCCCTGGGTGTCTCTTCCTGTTACTGCCCAACTGATCTGAGTCTAGCTTGTCCACCCTCTTTTTATTCTATTTATCTGGTGGTTTCTGATCCAGGATCAGTTGTTTGGGCCTGTTGAATATGGAATCTTTATACTTCATATTCATAATCAGCACTACCTCCAACATCAATTATGTGAAAATGTCACGTTTCTATGTTTTCAATCAGCTATATTATATTATATATATATTTGTTCACCGTCATATGGTGTGCATCGTGTGATTTGAGTCAATTAGTGAGCAATGCTACTCATAATTGTTGAAATCACGATGCCACCAGATGATGACATTAGAAAAACAAATGTTGACTTCAAAACATAGAAACATGGCATTTCACATACGTTGATGTTAGGGTAGTTCTGGAGATGATGAATGCAATGTTGAAAATGTTAGAAATGTCCCTTTAAGTGCACAACTTGACACCTCTTGATACACTATGATATACTACTAATATACTTGTACCACACACTGAACATAGGATTACTCGGCCCCTGTCTATCTTGTGCCTCTTTTACCTGGAAGAACAGGTCTAGGATCAGGGCTGTGTCCCAAATGCCCATAGTGCACTATTTTGACAGAGCCTTATGTAGGAAATAGGGTGCCATTTGGGACACAGCCCAGCTTCTCCCTACACTCAGACCAAAGTTTTACCACCTGTGCTATTCACACAAAATGTGTCTGCAGACCTGTTGTTACGGGGTTAATATACCAACACCTGATCACTGCACCTTCGCTGGCTAATGTACTGTAGGTATATCAGTGTTCAGGTTAGCGTTTTTCATAATGAATCTTGTTTTGGAGGCAGCTCTGCAGAGTGGTCACTAGTTGGCACAGTCACAAAATCTGATTTTAAAATCTAACTGTAACCACAATGTTAACCCTAATGCTAACCTTAAATTTGACCAAAAAGTTAAATGTAGTTTCCATTAATTTTTTACATATAGCCAATTCTGACTTGGCAGCTGGCCCATCTAGCGGATTCGCTTAGTTCTGCCTCCAGGACAAGACTCATTCCAAAAATGTGAACCCTGCTATCAGTGTAGTAATAGGAAAACATGTGATTTAGTCACGTGTGAATATACTATCAGTTTTATAGATAGAAGGAAATGCACAGTATAAAGTCAGTGTTCAGTTGCTCCATATTGTGTCTTTAACTATTTAAATATTACGTGTCAGGAGTATGATTGTCCATTTGTTTTGTACTTCACCAAGTGCACATTAACTTCTTACTGCTGTTAACCTCCATTTTTTATGTTCTGACTTCCTGAATGCTGTTTTGTAATCTTGATAACCAACTAACCATAACTATGGATTTGTCTTATGTTTCTGTTTTGTCAAATAAAGTTGCCTGATTTTTGTTGGTTAGCAATGTTAACAGTTGTGTTGGTCACTGGACTGCATGGTAGACATGCATACAATCAGGGCTTGGTGTGTACACTGAGTGGATTAACAGTCTATCTTGACACGTTTAACTTCTCAACAATATACTTATTTTGATTATTAAAGCCAGCATGACTTTTCAGATTTCAGTAGCTCTATGGCTGCCTTTACACAGGAAACCCAACTCCGATCTTTTGCCAAATTATTGGTATTTTGGCCGATCAGGTCAGATTTTTTGCCAGTAATTTCGGCAAAAGATCAGAATTGGGCTGCCTGTGTAAGTGTAGTCTATGAGTTCCGGTAATGCAAATGTCCAGATTTTATGATGTGAATAGAAATGGATGCTTCCTTGTGTCTGCATGGAGGATGGGTTTGTAATAACTACCATGCATGTCACAGCAACAATGAATGAGCATTGTCACAATACTAAGATATTTCACCACTATGTCTGTGCATTCATCTACACTGTGAAATMTGCTTTTGAAAGGTACTGCATGTAGAAAGAGGCAAAGGAAGATACGCACCATATCAATCTAAAATAAGTACCAATTGTMAATTTTTTGTGTTTACCTCTGTCACAGAGTACAATATCAATTAATAAATTAAAGATTTTTTGGTTTATATTAAATGCACATTGAATTGGGGTTTAGTCCTGATAGGCTTTCTGTAGCTAGGGATTTMGTTCTGGGATTTATGAAGTACTCTTTGTCAATTGACTTGACAAAAAACCTTTTAAATAAAATTGTATTGATTTATTGTAATTTCATAATGTCCTGTCAGAGGCATATTGATTTGTGTAAATAATGACTTCACTGTCTATTGAGCTGAATGAAGCTGAAAACAGAGGCAGTCGTGATGTTACCTCGCCAGAGTGCCTCTCTCTACTGTGTGTTACTGTAGCTGCCACCACCACACTACCACTGGTCCCTCCCTGTTGCTATGGAAACTGCTCTTTTTCTCTTTCTCTCTTCCGCTTGCTCTCTTGTGGTGTGGTGTGGCCTTCCCTCTTTTCCACTCTCTTTCTCGCTGCCTTTCTCTGTTCTCTGTTTCTCTCGCTTTCTCTTTCCAGTCCTGCCTTTTTCTTTGTTTTTACCTCTATCTCGCTCCCTCATTATCTTTGAGTGTGCCCATGTGTAATGGTATAGGGATAGAGGGGGATATTAGAGTGGGGGGAATGAGATGAGACCCACTCTCCACCATCCGATGACCACATCACCAACCAATCGGATCATCAATAGCCCCCAATAGATCCAACCAATAGTAGGGTAAAGCCAGAGTATGAGCGCCATGGAAACTGCAAGGGATGTTTTATAATAGCAGCTCGCCCTAGTGGCAC
Source organism: Salvelinus sp. IW2-2015 (assembly GCF_002910315.2). Lineage (NCBI taxonomy): Eukaryota > Metazoa > Chordata > Actinopteri > Salmoniformes > Salmonidae > Salvelinus > Salvelinus sp. IW2-2015. The sequence continues at coordinate 79,768 of NW_019944936.1, forward strand.
CAGATACCGGTACACCTCAGTCAGGCTGTTCAAAGCAATTGTGTTATTAATCCATTGATCGTAATCTAAGGGCTGCATCTTCATACTTAAACCTCTCCTCATATCTCCTTTATCTGCACTGATCTGAAAAAAATAGGAAAGGCAAATTCGATATGGTGCATGCATATACTAGGTACTGGCTYTCACCAGTTACTTCATATTAGTAGAGGAAAGACAGGAGACAGGAAACAAATTATAGTATTGAGATACAACCTAATCCATGCCTTCAGGCAGCTGGCTCCAAAGSGTCCAAACCATACAATAGTTAACTCTGTCACAATCAGTTTGTTGAGAGCTGTCATTAGTATGGTTACGCAACACCCTCTCTGTAGTACTAGTCAGTGGACAAAGCCAGAGATGAAACGTCAATGCATGTTAGAATAGCAATGTTCATTATTCATAGTACAATAATTCATAGTATTAGTAAGTGAGAAGCTGCTTTTCTATACGAAGCATGGCTTATTAAACAACTGATAGATAGAGACCATTTTAGGCCTATCACACAAATTATTCATGAGAGAAAATTGAAAATTGATCAAATGGGACCATTTCTCCTGAGTTGGAGTGAAATTGTCATCATAATGCTAGCCTGGGTAGACTGAAACATATTTTTGTGTCTGAAGGAAGATTCTGTGTGAAAGTACATTTTATTTATTGTGTATTTGGGGTATAATACAGAGCCTATGACTAGTGAGTTTGAGTATATATATATATATTCTGATGCATCTGAATTTGGAGTTCTGTATCATATAATTAGGAATTAGTATACTAGAATGGATAGGAACCTTCTTATGATGGCAGTGAGGTCAGCCATTTTGGTCAGGGAGTTGGTCAACCATGGTTTGCCAGTGCTGTTGTAAGATATTGTGTAAAATAATGAATTTGAAGAAAACTGTATTTATAATTACATGACTATATTTTAGGTTAACAATAATTCTATTACACAATTTCAGATATATCATGTGCCTTACTTTTATTTTCCTGCATAAGTAAAATCAGGATAGACATGAATTCCAATTAGACTGGTTTGGATTTCTCCCTGGCTGCCATTTTCACCCCATCTGGAACTTTTAGGGTTTATGACATAACCCTCTGGTCATTTAATAAGATCTATTTTTTTTCTGTATGACCACCTCAAGGGGCAGTGTCAACCAATCCAGAGTGACTCACTCACCTGTGACGTTGTGGCCGAATAATACAAATAGATTGGCGCAAGTGTGTCAACAATGTGGCCAAGGATCAGTCAAAAGCAAAGCATTAAGCCAATGAATTACCAGGTATTTACTGAAAATGGTAGAATGGTAGTTATATTGCAATAACCTATGACTTAGGCTACATGGTTGTTTCTTTGGATTCAATAGTACAAGAACCACTAGGCACCTTGTTTTAATGTTTTATTAACCATCCATCACCCCCTCTTCGGAGGACACATATCTTTTAATTTTTTTACAGCTTTTCTGCTACATATACATACATTTTATATACACTTTTATAACAACAAGTTAGCAATTTTGTTTAATTCTTATCAGACAGCATCCGATGCACTCCACAGATAGAACAGCCCTCCCTGTAAGCACTAGGCTGCTGGATACATTTAGCAGAGAGGCGAATGTGACAGATCCAGGATGTGGCTGTGACATGACTATGCCTAACGGTCATTCTGTCAGTCTCTTATCACTTATTATTAGAAAGTATCTCTCGATGCACACCTGAACAACAGACATCACTTCAAATCTCATCTCCTGCCGGGTGTAGAATGCATAGGCCAGTTTATGTTGAGGCAGAGCAAAAGAATGTCCAGCCAATGTGATGCCATCACTTGCAGGAATCTGGTTGTACTTGCTTTTTTAATGCATGGCAACAAGGGCTTATAGAAATAGGGCATTTGCTAATATTAAATTTTTTTCATATATTTCCAATAGTCAACTCCTGTGTTTCCAATGCTGTTATGGACGCTGGTCCTTTTTTGATACCCTTATTTATAGACGTGCAATACTGTATCAGATGGAAAGTAATAATTAATACACAATACAAGATAAATATTATTGCGAGGGCAGTGAAAGGATTGTGGAAACGCTGACGTAAGGTGATGGGCTTTTATGGTGTCAACGCGTGCGCGCGGTGCATTGAATGCGACCGTGATTGGTGGAATGGGGAGTGTGAAACCGATTAGGAAACTGCGCCTTGGGGGACTTGGAGGTGGGCCTTGAACGTCTGTTGGCTCAAGTGGCATTGGAATTAGCAAAGAGTCTGAGCGCGCCTACGAAGCCATTATGGCTTCCACATACCAGTTTCATAACCTAGAGAGGGAGGAGTCTTCCATTTCTGGAAGCCGGAGGAGCAGCATCCGAGACAGCGTAAAAATTGGAGTAACGGTGCTCGAAGGAGACTGGAATACGAAATAATATCATTTTATTTTCAACATACCAACGAAATATACATGGATGCACAGTTTACGAGATAAGCATGAAGGTCTTTGATTTAAGATCATGTAGCTGCAACTTGTTTTGCATGTGCGGTAATATTCCAAGACATATGTGATACGTTGGTGTGCTCAGCGCAATAACGGCGCTAGCAAGCTATTTCAAACGGTAAATAAATCCAGATTGCTAGGAGATAGCCAACCATTTTATAGTTAGCCAGCTAGCTTGCGGGGAGCAAGCTGCCTACTCGGGCTGGGGCATCATCGGATGCATGACCAAGAAGAGGCATCTGGTAGGCATTAACCGAAAATACAATCACGGCGCGATGCAAAGCGGTGTGTTTTGTGCAAACGGTTGATAAATCCCGCGTCCTCGGGTCTGGTCGTGGGATTAACCAGCCGGGAGAGAAGGAGAAGGTGGGGCCGAGGAGTGTCAAAWACGGTCGAGCTAAACCCAGCGCATGTAACTTGGCGCTCTAGCTAACGGGCTAACATTACCTTCTCCATCGGTTTTCCATTTGGGAAATTAATTTAGGAAACTAGAATTATTCGACCATTGGAATTCTGAGAGCTTGCTGGGGTATTCCGTGGCAGTTCCCCCTCTCCCCCAACAAGGATCAGTCAGAGCTGTACACTTGAGGCCATTGGCTTCTCTACAAATAATACCGTGTGGGGCGAATTTCACGGGGGTAGCATCCCCGTTTGCTTTGGACCATGGCGGACGACGACGTGCTTTTCGAGGATGTCTACGAGCTGTGCGAGGTGATTGGGAAGTAAGTGTCAGCAGATGTTTATGAACTGAACAATGATAATAAATGAAACCTCTTGTTTGCATTGTATTGCGTGTCTGCCTGCCTGTTTTTTCCCGAATGGAAGCATTTGCCTTACAAATATGAATTGCCACCACCATCATGACAGCTGTTTTACTTGGCCTACTTGTAGGTGAGTTGGTCATACAAAACCTCACACTACCCATCTATTGTCAGGCCTATGTAAAATCACTTACACAGTAACTAGTTCAATAAGCATGTAACACGATTGCATAAACTGTTGAATATATGGGAAACCAGTTAGGCCTACTGACTTGTTAGTTTGATTGGGTGAGGCCCAATAATGTATGGTGAAGCCCCTGTTTAGATCAAGAGCCGAGTGCATTGTTTGAGCTGGGCAGGATATCTTCATTTAACATGGCAGGAGAGAATATATCTGATCAAAACGGAAGTTCATTGGCTCACACATATTCAAAAAATGTCCATATCTAGATCATTTTCATTCATGTTTTGTGCATCCATTCAGCTTTGTCAGATAGACACATTATTTTGATGAGGTGGTACTGGGCGACAGGTAGCCTAGCGGTTAGAGCGTTGGGCCAGTAACTGAAAGGTCACTGTTTCCTTCGAATACCCGAGCCGACAAGGTGGGAAATCTGACAATGTGCCCWTGAGCAAGGCACTTAACCCTAATTTKCTCCAGGGGTGTTGTACTACTATGGCTGACCCTGTAAAACAACACATTTCATGGCACCTATCTGGTGTATATGACAATATAACATATTATTTTACTACACATAGGCATAGTGACTCATTAGTGGTTTGGAACAGAGGTGCTATACGTTTAAAAGCTGGGCCATTCATAGTTTTGGGTTGAAATGTAAACGTGCTTGGCTACTACARCTAGGTCWATAACGATCTCCACAAGTACTACTGTCAACACCACTACACTYTTCTCTCAGATTCAGATGCAGGGTAATTACAGTCAATCATTTAGTATCATTGGCCATTTGGGACAAGACACAGGCTGCAGATTGTCATTGTGATGACGTCACACACTACTTCTTGATCCTACTTTAAGAGAAGGAGCATAGGCTCCTGGGGAGGATGGAACTTGTTCAACAGAATAGTCACATTCAGTGTATGGGTATACTGCTGTGTTCTATGTCTGCACCGGTGTTCTGATATCACCATGCACTGCTAGTCATTGTCCCTGCCCTGTCAATTGCAGACCAGTCTATTGATCCCCACCAACCAGAGTGGCCAATCCTATTGTTGATGGACTTTTAAGCATTGCACACGCAGTTACTGATCATGTTTATCCCTGATCTATTTAGCCCGGATTTGTCTTACAAAGAGATTTAGGAGCAACCTAATTTTACCCTGGATTGACAATTAGTCTAAAATCTAAAGAGGCAACTCTGGGTTTAGGCCAATTCAGTAAAAACCGGTTATCAGATTTCCAGAATAAGTGAACAAATGTTTAAAGCATTCCCAGTTCCAACACTGAGATAACTGATAGGCCTAGAAGCAGTTCAGTTTTCTATCCATTTCACACTATTAACATTGATTTATAAAGCACATAAATCCTAACACACATTCGTGCAGAAGGAAAAGTTTGTGTTGATTGAAGAGGGCCTCTTCTATTTGGTGCAGACCTCGTTTGCCCTCACATAGCTTACAACTATGTCATTTTCACAGATTAGTCTGGAAATCCAGATTTAAATGTATTGAAACTACCACCCACACCAACCAATACCCCCTTTACCCCAGATTTCTATTGTTGTGGCTGATGATCACACCCCTTCATATGAAGACCGGGCAGGCAGGCTGCTGTAGTCTTGGAGCTGGCCTAGCTCCCCTCCCCCTCTACGCTCAATCGAGACCCGTGGGTCCATTAGGGTCCAGGCTGAGACACATGCTGATTGCTCTTCAGCCCCTCAGGCTCTACTCTTTGTTTGGGGAGCTCTCTGCTTCCGTTTACTCCTCACTCAGTGACGGATCTAGGATCTGGTCTACTTTACCCAGTCCTGGTGTTAGACGGCATGTGGTGGGTGACAATACTGGTCTTGGGACAGCTGGTAAATAAGTAGCCGCCCGGGGCCTACCTTTGTGCAGTAACACAGAGAGGGCCTCTAGTCAGAGGAGCCTACACCATGACCATGTTATCACCATGATCAGAAAGGGCTTCATGGCCTCCTACCTTCCCCTTCCCAAAGTCATTTGTTCCTCCTTTCATATTTCCTTTCTCACTCATAGTTGTCAGGGCACAAGGGCGTCTTTCACCAAAACAGCTACACTACCTTATTTATTTCACTGTACATCACCAGGTTCTGTTTAGTGAAGCAAATCTTTTCCAATAAACTTGATTTATGTCCCAGCTTTGTGAAAGAAAGCCGAACAAAAAGCACGATTCCAAATGAATCCTCTCCACCAGCGACRCAGCCTAGTTTCTGACAGTGAAGTGATTGTCAGACAAAAGCACTGAGTACCAGCCAGTGTCTTTTAGGTAGAGAACTCTGCCAGCCTCTCCTGCAGAAAGCTGGGGATCATTTTCCTCAGCCCAGGATGAAGGGAGGGGATGCTGAGGAAGATCGTTGGAGACAATGGAGGGTTCGAAATAGGATTGCCCCGAGGCTGGATATATAACTAATGCCAGCGGACTCCAGGGCTGACCTCCAATTTTTGTAAACCACACTCACTGTCAAGAAGASCTAGGGAACCAAAGAACAGAGGCTTAGAASAACTCCTCTCCTGCTATCCCTTGCTCCCTTTGGTTCACATTGGTTCAGACGTTTTTGTTCCCTTGGTAGTTCATGGGGAGTGTTCAATGAACTGAAGACGTGCTGTTATCGCGGCTCAAGGGTCTGTATTGTCAGGGACGTCTAAAGCGGCGTTGACACGGCAACAAATGTTTGTCGCCAAGTGGCAGCTGTGCTTAGTAGGATGCGATTTTACAGCCAGTCATTTTTCTGTTT
>NW_019944936.1:88098-92375 GCF_002910315.2 Salvelinus sp. IW2-2015
CGTGGGTAATTTGAGCCGTCTCTGCTCATAATGATTCTCTCTGCATGGGAATAGTAATGCAGACAAGTGCAACTGGAATCACACGCGGCTCTTCATTCTGGCTCTGGGGTACTCATTAGAGCCAGGAAGGATTGGAATATTGTCAGAATGGCTAGGAACTGGTGGAGTGATCAGTACTCTGACTCGCGTTGGCTCAGCTAATTAAACATCAACTCCTAGCCTACGTTTTAATGCTTTGGATCGCATTGAGCTCATTAAATGTAAGCATTTWWAAAAAWRATTTGTTTGCAGTTTTTCTTAATTCATTCGTAGCTCTACATACAATACACACACTTGCTACATGTTAAGCTAACTACCATTTGTGTGTGTTTTATAGCCTCTAATGGGTTCTCTGAGCAACCATAACACTCAGTTCATTTGTTACTGATAGAACATACGAAGGCTAAGCTATCCCTGAACAAGCATAACAAACCCTTCACCGTCTTTCCCRTRCTGTGCATGTGTCTTGGGCCCAGTCATTCWGACAGTTTAGCCTACACCCTCATCTACAGGTCTACGATCTGTTCTCCCTCCCTCCAGCCTCCACCTCAGCCATTATGATGAGATGATGTAACTGACTCTAGGCATGCTGGCAAGAATCTCCGTCTGCCCACACCTCCCGAGGCGCTTCTCAGAATTCTACATYCCATCTAACTTTCTCTTCTCTCGTTGTTTCTTGTCCTCACTATTTCTCAGGAAGTGTGTGGTCAGCTCCTAACAGAGTGTGGACTCTGGGGAGTTTGGCCTGGCTGATTTATTCTTACAGATGGGTTTGTTGACTGCTTTGAGAACAGGGGACTCKGAGGTGATATTGAATTTGGTCTCTGCTTGTCTAAGGGCTCCTGGGCCTCCAGTGTCTGACTCTGGTTATTTCCCAAAAAGTGCCCCATTTTTTATTTATTTCCTCCTAATTTCTTCCTTCCTTCCTCTCTCTCTTTACATCCCTATGTACTTTCACCTGCTTTCCTCTTTCCTTCGTTCCTCCTCCTTTCCTACCTACATACTATCCCCTCTTACATAACACAATCGGATTCTGAAAGGGATGGTGTAGGTTAAAGAAACATGATGGTTGGGTGCATCTAATTGGTAGTTCGGCTCTGACTACATGAGTGTTTGGGGGTCCCAAGTTCCTCCTCAGGCCCCCTACCCTTCTGGAGTCTGGGAGAGAAGTGGAAATCTCTGCTCCGAGACTGGCTTAATGTCCTGGAGGTATTTTGGCCTGTGAATTTCAGATGCACTCCGGTACAGCAGGAGGAATCCTAATTGCCCTCTATAAATATTCAAAAGGTTGTTCTCTTCAAGTAACCAGTAAATTAAACCAAGCAAATATTTAGGGCTGTGTGTTTTCTTCCACAACAGCCACTTGGCATTTTAGAAGCTTTTCGGTGCAATTAGTGTGTACACAGTTTTGGCATCCGGGGACGAGTTAAATGAACTCCGCCTCGTTGTTTCTAACACCATCATTGGACTGTAATCGGACTCTGACACGAAAAGAGTAAGTATGAGTCACATTCTTAGCCTACCKYAATGGACAGTWMCCTTACTACTCACTAGGGGTGTGACAAATTGACAATTGTGCTTAAGGGTTAAACTGCCATTTAAACATCAGTTCTTTAAATCGTGTTTCCGTTAAAACGATAWGGGGAAAAATCATACAAATTTCACAATGTAGAATAACGGTCCCAATTATGACCGCTAGTGCCGGGCAATGACGTTAAATCTACCGCAGTCATATACCATTGAAAGCGCCTCGGCTACGGCATGTTTGAAAAAGAAGAGAGATCCCCCTACGGTGTAACACGTGGTTTCCTTCCTCCTCTCAGCTTCCTCCATACGTGCTCAACACTGGTCTTCCTTCTCCCCTAGCTACTCTACAACCAGTCCATTCCCTAGCTCTTAGCGGTGGTAATCACTGGGTTCCTTCTCTCCCTAGTTCCCCTCTAGGTGTAACACTGGTTTCCTTCCCTCTAGCTCCTACCTCCGTATGTGTAACACTGATTCGTCTTCCCCCCCCTAGCTCCTCCCTAGCGTGTAACACTGTTTCCTTCCTCCCAGCTTCTCCTACGTTGTAACACTGGTTTCCTTCCCCTCGCAGCTCCTCCCTAAGTGTAACACTGGTTCCTTCCACCTTAACCCTCCTACGGTTGGTAACACTGGTTCCATTCCTTCCTCCTAGCTTCATCCCTCAGTGTAACACTGGCCTTCCTTCCTCCTAGTGTCTCCCCTAATCGGTGTAACACCTGGTTCTCCCTTCCCCCCTAGCTTCTCCCTAAGGTTAACACTGGTCCATCCTACCTGCTCTAGTACACTGCCTCCTCCTAGCTACTCCTAGCGATTGTTTGTCAAAACTCGTCCTTCCCCCCTAGGCCTCCTCTACAGTGTAACACTGTTCCTCCCCCCTAGCCTCTCCCTACAGTGTAACACTGTTCATCCCTAGGTGTAATTTCCTTCCCCCTACTCCTCCTAAGTGTAACAGGTTCCCTTCCCCTAAAGCCTATGGGTAACACTGGTTTCCATGTCCTCACTTAGTTCCTCCTACGGTGTAACACTGGTTTCCTTCCCCCTAGTCTTCCTCCCTATTAGGTGTAACACTGGTTCCTTCCTTTCCCCTAGAGCTCCTCCTATGGTGTAACATTGTTATCCGCACTATCCACATACGGTGTACATGAGTTCCTTCCCCCCTAGCTCCTCCCTAAGGTGTAACACTGGTTCCCTTCCACCCTAAAGCCCTCTATGGATGTAACACTGGTTCCATTCCCCACTAGTTCCTCCTAGCGGTGTAACACTGGTTTCCTTCCCCCTAGCCCTCCCTAAGGGTGTAACACTGGCTCCTTCCACCCTAAGCCATCCTGATGGTGTACGCAGACTGAAGGGATAGGTTGTAAGAAATAAGGTGTGGGCTACCACCTAGCCCTTCATATGGGTTTTGATTTCATTCTTACCATAGAGTTAACACCTAGGTCTGCAAACACTGAAGGTGGTATGGAATGGAGGCCAGGGGATGGGTGTAGTATTGGACTGGACAGTATTGCCCAGCTAAATGTCAATTAAAACTCCATTATCTCCATGACACTGTGATGAGGCCAAAAGCCAGGTGAACTCGGTTGGGTGCGAGGTCATTTTCATGCTTAATAAGATCAGAATTCAAATATCCTCACAGAAGATGATTAGACTAGCCTGCCCAATTTGAATTTGTGAATCGAATTGCAAACTCATCTCCCTATTTGTCAACTGTAGACTGAGTGAGTTCAAATGGAATTGACCCCGCCAAACCCCCCACCCCTGGAAGGCGCCAAGGCACACGATCACACCAGGAGTGTCATTCCACGGGGAAGGACTGTGAGAAGGAGCGAGAGGGTAGGCACGCTTTGATGATATAGGCACAGCTGTGCTCGCAACATGGGCCCCCTCCCACGTTCAGCAATGCCCTGCAGTGTTAGTATTACCCGTTAGCACCTGACCACCTTCTCACATACCTCGGATGGGAACTAGATGCCATTAGAGAGAAACGAGAGCGATGGGAGAGATAGAAGGAACTGAGGTAGCCTAGATAGCCAAGAGTCGAGACAGTCGTGAGTAGGAACGTTTAAACGAAATCCTTAAACGTCAAAAAATCCCTAAACGGAATAACAATATGTTATACCCACAAATTAACGCGCTGCAGCTGGCTCGCCTACTCTTCTCTTCGCAATTGATGCGAGTTCTCCTCTTCGGTCTGTTGCATGTAGAATCTAGCCCTATCATTGAGGAAGGCCCTGGCTTACAAGAAATCGCAAAATACAGCATTCTATTGCGAGATACTGCTTTTGATTGCCGATAGATAGGCCTAGAAGACGGTTCTGACTCCGTTGCCTGGTGGCTGACCTGCCTATAAGTGCCCCATCCCACTCTCTCCGTCCCTCGCTAGCTCGCTATGAAAGATGCGAGTGTTTGTTCTCACAGTACGGCCAAACTAATCAGTCTTGTTTTCTTTCTACTAAATTCTCGGTAAATGTCACGGTATTAACAAACTTTAAAGTACTTTATTTAGGAGTGATCTGTTCGCAGGCAGTAGGTAGGCAGGCAGGCAGGCTCGATATTATTTGATTGACAGTTCTGGTGGCCTAGTGATGGATGTTAGCCCCCATTCAGAAGCACAGATCCTTTACAAATACAATTCCCGTTCAGTAAGCGCTTTGAAACCATCTCCAGAGAAGGTTTCGGTCGTATTTAAAAAGCTGTAGTGTACCCTTACATAC